>NW_018165586.1:118398-134743 GCF_001263595.1 Phalaenopsis equestris | reverse complement strand
TTCCCTAAATTTGAAACTCAAAGCATTCCCTTACCTTATAAATATTTCATAATTTCTACATCATTAAGCCCCAAACTTTTCTTCTCAAATGAATTTTCAGATTCTTAATACTTCAAAATATAATTTCCTTTACTTTAAATAGTTAACTATAATCTTATTCTCTTATACTAAATATCTTAAGTTACTTTTTATTACAAAAATATTTCTTTAAATCTACCATAATATTTAAATAGCTACAAAATATAGTTACCTGAATTAAATTCACTACATAAAATCATATAAATAATTTTTGAAAATAACTAAATAGAGGACATCTAATAATTAATCTTTTCCTTCCCTCCCTCAAACTTACATTTTTAAATATGAAATAATACAGGTGGTAAGAAAAAGTATTCATACCTCAGTATTTTAGGCATCTTTATCATTCTGAAATTTCTGCAGGCCTTCTCAAATTTTTACTTCTCCTAGTCTGTAACATTAGGAGCTTTCTACACATATAAATCATTAGAAAAATTGCTGGGTAATGAAATTTTTAAATAAGTATAAAACTATAACATTAAACAAGCAAAATATTTCCTAACACAACCATAATACTAAACAAAATAATTACAATTAAAATACGAAATAAAAAAAAAACATTACATTATAAAATACTATTCAACATCTATTGTACTACACATATAACTTTAACTTCCACACTAACTTTGTAACAAAAATTAAAAATTGTCCAAATTGTAACATAACAATAAAAATAAAAGTACAAATACACACAAATATCCATTTATATTACAAAAGATCACAAAAATAAAGGTACAAGCACATCAATTACATTCAGATATCAAAATCTCAAACTATGTCTTCGTCTCCTTGATCAGCAGGTGGATTGAATTGATATTGAGTATATCGGGGGCACTCAGGGAAAGTAACATCAGGCTCACCTCTGTAGTGTCGGGCCTAGGCTTCGTAATAAGCTACCTCAAAATTTGAATGCCTCTGAAGGTGCTCACTATCATAATCATGTCGACGTTCTATCCTTTCATTTATTAATTCTATGCTCTTCCGCTGCAAGATCAACTCATTCATCAAATCAGTCAGAGTAGGAGAACTAGAAGGTGGAAGGTCATAACTTGTAGACGGGACATCTCTACTAGTAGAAGGTTCTTGAATCTTACTTCCAGTTCTCCATTTTTTCATGAGATTCATAAGTTTTCAAATTAGCTTTACTAATGGGTTTCATAGGGTAAACCCGTTCCTCATCACCTCCAGCTTCCACTCCAGAAGGTTGGCAAAGTGCATAAATAAGGCCAGGATGTCCTAGACCTCCACTTGTTTCACTCCTTGCCGTAGTCAATATATTCTTAAAAATAATTCTCCCCACATTTATATTTCTATTATTCTGAATACATAAATTCAGAATAGCTCTATCTCTAGTTACCTCACTATGGTGATAAGTCGGTAACAGGGTAGATGAAAAAAAATAGTGCCACGCTTTAGAGGTGGCATTTAACAGAGGTGGCATTTGTGGCATTTAACATGTAAGCAGAAAAATTTACCCGTTCTCGTTGCTTTATCTTCCATGTTCATTTCCCATCAGTGAGAAAGTTGATCACATCATTCAGTGGGCCTTCCATTGTACTGAAAGATTCATAACGACAGCTATAAGAGTATGGGACTTCGTAAAAGGTGTTAATGCGGGCGACATTAAATTTAACAGGAAATTCCCGCATTTGAACGATTCCATCTCCAGAATAGAATACGTTGGCCGTCCTCAGAATAGAACGCATTGTCATATAATTCTTTCACAACATTCACAGCAGCCTTGTTGGTGGTATAACCAAAGTTTTCCCACCTCCGTTCGGTAATAACTCGTTTAATTTCTTCTCCTGGACATTCAAAAACTCGATCTTGTATGAATTTCTTTCCTTCAAATACAAAAGTAAATCTTAATTGAGCCTTCGCATTGATAAAGTCATTGACGAAGCGAGACTCGTTGAACTCAAGTCGTCTCTTTTGTCATGGAGTCATTTCAATCTAATCACATTTATAGAAAAATTCCAAAATATACTTCAAATATGCAAATAATGGCTTCCAAAATTATTTCTAAGAGTTCAACACTATGTTCCATTAATTTCTTCCCAATATTTTCTTCACATTCTCAAATTTTTTGGATCTCCTCAATGTGGAAGAAATCCATTGTGAAAATCAAATATTTTTAGTTTGAAGTGAAGTTCTTACCTAGAGATGATCAAATCCGGTGTCAAAAAGCCTTGAAATTGCCCCAAATTCAAGATCATTCAAGCCTTAGGTCAAAAATCGCATTTTTAGGAGGAAAGGGATGATGAATAGTGGCGGTTGACTGGTCAAAATCACGGCTAAAGGCGTTTTTTTGTGAGCTCACCGTCGGCGGGGTGTTCGACGCCGTCAGTGCACTCTATTGAAATTTGAACATAACTCTTGGAAAAAGTCTCACTGTCAACGGCGTCGAGAGCGCCGTCGGCGAGCTCATTTGATTTGGTTCAATATCCGGATTTTTACTATTTTGATCAATTTCAAGGCTCAACGACATCCGTTCAATCATTGTAAACATATATTTAAGTGATTAAATGATGTACTTATCACAAATAAACTTCCACAACACAAAAAAATTATAATTATATATAAATTCCAAGGGTATATACATTACACAACACACCTAAGTTTTGTATTTTCTCTACCTTAATACATCAATTCAGCGTCGCAATCCAATCCACAACACTCAAAACACTGAAAAAAAACATCCTATGCTCAGTCTCAACTATACAGAGATCTAAAAGCAAAATTCTAAAGCAAAAAAAACATAAAGTTCAAACCAAATTACACACATAGACAGACAGGTAGCAAGGTAAATCTACTATTCTTTAGATTCAGTGCTAGATTCTTCTCTGAGATCACCCATTGATTGCACATGAACATAGAGGTTATAGAAGGGTCGATATGGAAATTCTTCAGTAGAATCCTCTTCTATCCATTTCACCCTTCTCATCAATCGTATCAAATTGTCTTTGATATGTTCAGAGTGAGCAAATTGTTCTTTCATCCTCCAGTCTAGATGATTAAAGAAATAAGAGATATTATTAATTAGACTCATAACATTTTGTACCTCCTCCAAATTTTCATTTTCAAAAGCTGGGAATCTCTCAGTTGGGTCTAAAGGCTTCTAAGGTAGAAGTACATTTTCCCAATTTTTGTAGGATACTTGAAATTGACTGCCAAGTGAGAAAATTGTGGAAGGGTGTCGAAGCCCATAAGTTGATCCATGAACGATCAGGTCCAAAACTGACTTCACAATTATTGATCCAATATCAATTATTATCGCCAGTCCACTTTGGATGCAGTAATTCAAAATAGCACTTTCTTTAGAAGCTTTACCGATCTTCATTGTCGGTAACAGTTTCGCAGAAATGAAGAAGTACCAGTGTTTTGAAACGGGATTTAGGAGTGTCGCAGAAAAACTAACATACCTGTTTTCTCTCATTTCCCAGTCTTCAGTTTTGTCCGTTAAATATTGATAAATCTCATTCATCTGGTTTCTTGTTGGGATGAAGTTGGAATAGTGGCAGAAAGGAACGTTCTCGATCATGTATAATTCGCTGATCTGTGCAGGAGTGAAAGTTATCCATCTACCTCGCACATAAATGGTTCCCTGGTTGATTCCATGCAAATTTGCATAAAATTCCTTCACCACAGGAACAACCATGGCGGCGATAGTACAACACATCACTTTTCATTTTCTCCGCACTATCCTCTCTTCAATTGCCGTAGAGGAATTTTTTAACTTACGATTTATGAATCCTCGTTCCTTGATCAATCTTTTCTTCATATGTACGGTGTTGAAGATTCGCTGCGCTTCCGCACTAATAAACTTTCGCCGATTGAACACTCGCATTCTGGGATTACCGCATTCTGGGATTGATTACCAGGGGAATTGGACGCCATAGGAATGAAATTGGTTGAGTTTCACTGCATTTTCATAATGGATAGATGGTGCTCTGATCAACTTCTTTCTCCCCTACTTTCTAACTTGGACATTGATCTCCTAGTAGAGGATTGTTGGGAAGGCAATTCTTCGTCTACTAACTTGTTACAATCCTTTCTGGATCAACCCTCAGCTACTCTCATTGCCAAAGCACCATTTGACAGAACCAAAATAGATAGACTGGTCTTAAAGTCCAGCTCCACTTACAACCTCACTAAATCCATCTACCCTCCATGGCATTTTTTTGTTGGAGAACTTTCCATCAACTACTACCTACTGATGACATTCTAAAATTAAAAGGGCTTAAGGGGCCTTCAATATGCTATTCTTGCAAAGTTGCTGAAGAATCTTCTGCACATCTATTTTTTGAGTGCCCCTTCTCCAGGGAGTCCGGACCACCCTTCTAAAAAATCTGAAGATCAACACTATGCATTTGAAGTGGAGCCTTCTGATATCTTGTTGGGTGGGATGACAGGAGCTATTTTTAGCCCCATTTCTTTTTATTACTACCTTGTTCATTTGGGCTGCCAGAAATCAAGCTAAGTTTAAGGATAAATCTTCCACTGCTCTGCAAATTGCTTCAAATTGTTTAGCTTTTGTTAGAAAACTCATACTGAACATAAGGACAGTCTATGGTTCTAATATCTCCTCAGTGATCAGAGTCTTCTAGGAAAAACCTTCTTACCCTACAGTTAAAGTAAACACTGATGGAAACTTCTCCCCTCAGAGAGCCGGTATTGGAGGTGTATTCAGAGACCACCAATGTAGATGTTTCTTATATTTTCAATCCCCAATCTTTGCTGAGGATGCTCTTGAGACTGAATCTGTGGACAGCGTTTTGGGCTCTCAAACTGACCATTCTTAACAAATGGCCTTCTCGACAAATTGAAATAGAGTCTTCTCAGCTCTTGGCTTATGTCATTGATCACAATAACCCTCTTTTATGGATTAAACTGATCCAAAACTTGATGAATGAGATATCTGTCACTTTCACCTTTATATACAGAGAAGATAATCAACCTCCAAATTTTTTGGCTAAGTGTGGTGAAGAGACCTAGATTGTTTTAGTCTCTACTTCTCCTTCCCCCTTTTTTTATTTTTTTGCTTCAAGGGTATCTGTTCAATGCCCCACACCTTGGAATTGTAATTTTTTTTTTTGATTTTAATAGAAATTGTCATCCTTTTTCCATATATATATATATATATATCTTATACTTTTTATTTTGAAGTAATGCTATTGGTGTGTGTTCTCTTGTATGTAATTATTATGTGCCACCTGATTACCAGATTACATTATAAAAATTGACTTTTATTATTTTTTTGTTGGCTACATGTTTATCAGTTAAATAGTAGTAGCAAAGATTTTTAATTATATATATATATATATATATATATGAAGATGACGCCTGGGGTTTACTCTGGCGTTTTTGGAGGCGATTATGGTTTTCCTTCCGGCTAATTCTTTGGGTGAGAGCTTTTCTACCTTCCTATAGTTTATTTCCCTTCCCCCTTACTATTTTAACTATGATGCCTTTGGATAGATGTTTTGCTGCTACCGTTGTTAGCAGAGACTCTTCTGTTTCTGGTATTTCAAGTTTGTTTCCACAAGCTTTTCATGAAAACTTGAATGTTGGTGTTGTTTACAATTTTATTAAGCGTATTGGAAAAAAGAATGGTAAGCTAGCTCTATTTCTTATGGATGTCGACACCAATATACTTGCATCTACCTGTAGACTTTCTTTGGTCGGAAAATTTTTATATGGACATCCTAAACTTGATTTTATTCGAAAAGAATTTGAATTGATGAAACTTAAAAAATTTTGGAAGGTTGGTCTTTTGAACGGTAGACATATTCTTTTCTTACTTTCTAATGATGAAGACTATACACATTTTTTTGCCAGACGAACCTTTCACATTGATGATAGGATTATGAAAATTCTGAAATGGACTGTGACTTTCAATCCAAAAACTGAACCCCCTACAATTCTTGTTTGGATTTGTTTTCTAGGTTTAAACTTCATCCTTTCAATCCTGAAATCCTCTTTTGTCTTACCGCTGCTCATGGCAAACCATTGAAAATGGATACTCCCACTTTTACACTCACCAGACCCTTTGAGGCTAGAGCTTTAGTTGAGTGTGATTTTACTCAACCTTTCTTTGATGAGATTTGGATAGGTTCACCTCACCAAGGCTATTGGCAACCCGTCGAGCTTGAGCGCCATCCTCATTGCTGTTCCCATTGTTGTATATGTGGTCGTACTTCCTCTCGTTGCTATCGTCTGAACCCACATTTGAAAGTTGAATTTGTTAAAAATGATAATGGTGCAACTACTACAGGAAAAGGACATGTTCCTACTGATTTTCCTAAAGATAATCTCTTACATATTGAATCTAATCCCCGACAATTAGACCCTGATAATGCTGCTACTCTTTCTGCATTGCTAATTTCTGATACCAATATACCTGGTCTTGCTTTGCATGTTACTCCTAAATTGCAGGAATTCAATCCCGATTCTACTGCACCTATTGTTGTGCAGGAGGAACATTTATCACCTATCATTTACCCTAACTTGGAGGCTTGAAAGGTTACAACTCATATGTCTACTGAAAGTGACTCTCATTACAGGATACAAGAGGCTGCTAACTACTTAAAGTAGGAATGGTTAGTTCAGAAATCACAGAGACAAAAAAGAAAGAGGAAAAATGAGCATTTACATCTAAATAAAAGTAATATTATACATGAAAGCATTTATTATTCAGAAGGGGATCAAGTTGGCACTCATCCAAGATGATCTAGGAGGGCTGGCTTGAGGCATCTTATCTAATGTTATGTTTTAAAATATTAAGGGAGTGGCGAACCCTTCTTCTCTTAATAGACTGAACCACCTTTGTTGGTCCATAAACTTTACTTTTTTGCTATTTTAGAGCCTATGGTTACTATCAGCAAGGGTATAATTCTCAAGAAATATAAACAATATAAATCCTTCTGCAATAAGAATAATAAGATTTGGTTTTTCTGGAAGCGTATTGTCAATATTAGCATCATTCAAGATGATGAGGCACTCATTCTTATCATCTATCAGTTGGAGGTTTACCATGCATGAGCTACTTTTGTCTATGCTAGTTCCCCCTTGCAAGATAAATATCTACTTTGTAATCAACTCATATAGCTGGGTAGCTATTAATGATAACTGGTTTGTGGGTGGTGATTCTAATATGATCATGAAACCTGATGAACGAATGGGTGGTGACAAATGTGATATTCCTCTTATCAATCATTTCCTTGATAAAATTTATGAAGCTGGCCTATTTGATTTGGAGTTTACTGGTTCTCTTACACTTGGAGAAGAGGGACTATTTTTCATAGATTGGACAGATTCTTTGGTAATCATTATTCTCTAATTACTTCCTTGTTAATAGGGTTCAACATTTGAATCATGTTGCGTCAGATCATAACCTTTTTTTGCTTACACTAGCTTTCAATAATAAATCTCAGAAATACAATTTGAAGTTTTTTAATGTTTGGACTACTCATGACACTTTTTTGAGTCTTATTCAACAGACAAGGCATTTTGAGGGAGCAGGTGATCCATGGTATGTTTTATGGAAACTTCATAAAAAGGTTGCTATTACCTTGAGAAGGTGGAACTTCCAAGTTTTTGGTGATGTTCATAACAAAGTTATTGAGGCTCAAAATCATGTTGACTTGAAGCTCAGGTGATTTGTGATCCCCACCTCGTTGATAAGGTGGCTTGAGGACAGGCTGATCTCCTTGATGCAATCTCTTTGGAGGAACAATTCTTACATTAAAAAGCTAATGATGTACATTTCAGAAGTGGAGACCGTAATACTAAATACTTTCATGCCTATATTAAGCAAAAGAGGAATATTAACACCATTTTGAAGATTAAGAAAATGAATGGTAACATGATCACTGATGAAGGGGAAATTGGTAACAATGTAGTGCAATATTTCTCTGATTTGCTTGCTTCTAATCTGCAAGTATTTTCTATTAATCAAGATTATGTTAGTATGGAGAGGGACTATGTGAATAGGATGTCTCTAACTACTATTCCTATTGAGTAAGAGATTCATTCTGCTTTTAAGGCTATCAATCCTAATAAAGCTCCAAGTCCTGATGGGTTTACTTCCTCCTTTTATGTTAAATGTTGGGATATAATTCATAAAGAGGTGATGCTTGCAATTTAAAGCTTTTTTATGGGGGATAATCCTGGGAAATATTTTAATTCTGCTCTTATAGTGCTTATTCCTAAGTCTAATATTAAAAATATACAACATATTGCTGAGATTATTATGTGTAAGCTGTGGTTTAAATTTAGAGTTGGATCATCTCTTTGGGCTAAGTTTCTATTTCATAAATATTACTCTCATCAACACCCATCTTTGGTTAATTGGAAAGTGGGGGATTATAAAATCTGGAAATTTATTATTAAGGCCAAAATCGTGGCTAATCATTTCATTTACTGGGGCATTAGGGAGGGGAAGGTCTCCTTTTGGCATGAGCATTGGGGGTTATCTAATTTTCATAGTGTTGTTTCTCCGTTGAATAATGAAATTTCAGTTTCTGATTGCTGGATTGATGGTCTATGTGACATTACTAAACTTAGACTTTTGTTAGGGGAGGAGGCTGTTTCTATTACTACTATCCCCATAACACGGGATAAACCTGATAAGCCTCTATGGAAATTCTCCCCTACATCTTCTATATCAAAAATGATTTACACTAACATGCATTCTTTGAGAATTGGAAATGGGGTCATTTGATCTGGCACGCTTATATCTCTCCCTCCATATCTTTTTTACTTTAAAGATTTTTTTACTCACTGCTTCCTCTTGATGTTATCTTAAAGTTAAAAGGATTGAGGTTGGCTTCCAGGTGCAAATTATGCAAATGTGGTGAAGAAACTTATACACATCTCTTTTTTTATTTTTCTTTCTTCCAAGCTATCTAGAAAATGATTGGGAGACATTTTCATATTAATTGGCTGTATATATTCATTATGGAAGATTTTTTCGCTTCTTGGAAATCTTCACATAATTATGATAAAAAACTTGCTTACTTTCCTTTAGTTATTTTATGGTTTTTATGGTCAGCTAGAAACAATCACAAACATGCAAGTTCTCCACCCAATCATTCCCTCACTGTGTCTCATTTACTTTTACACTACTTTAAGCTTCACGTATTTTGGGAAATACACTTCTTGGTTCTGTTATGGATAAGGGTGGAAGGCCTCTACTAGTTAAATGGCAACCCCCTACCCATGGTTGGGTTAAGGTAAACATTGCTGGGAGTTGGACTCCAATTGCAGCTGGTTCTGAAGGTATTTTTAGAAATTCTATTATGAAGTTGCTTTATTTCTTTGCTTCACCTATGTATGCTCATAGTCCAATTGAAGCTGAATGTTGGTATGTTCTCTTTGATGTACAAATTTCGGTGATCTTTGCATTTTTATGCTGATTTATAACATGCTTACAAAGGTCAATTGACCCCTAGTTGAATTTAGTTTGTCTTTTCAATCAAATTTGGCATCTTCTCTCTTCTAATTAGCTCTAGGTTCAGACTATTATTTACAGGGAAGATAATGCACTGATTGACTGGTTGGCTAAGAGGGGCTATGTTGGGGTCTTTATTGGTTTGCAACCCCCACTACCTTTAAAGAGACTTCTGTTTGGGGATAAAATTGATACCCCATATATCAAAATTTGATGTTTCCATGTTTTCTTTTGCTATCGTATCATTTTGCAGGCTTCTTCTATTCGATTTTTTCTCTATTGGGATATTTTTTATGGATAAAAATTGCACCAGCTATTCTTGCTGCTGTCTTTTGGAGGATCTACTTCAATTATTTTTCTTGCTACTAGGATATCCTTTTGCCTTCAAGCTGCAGTCTTGGTTTTCTCACCGCTGCTGAAATTTTTGGAGATTACAGGTTCTCAGTTCACTGGAGCAAATGCTTGAAGCTGCTCTTGGTTTTAGATCTACTGTTTATTTTTTTTTTGTTGGAGTTTTTTGGGTATACGATCTCTTGTTTTTTGGTTTCTTTTTTTGTTTTCTTTTTGGGTACCCCTTTTTTTTTGTTTTTTTTTTTTTTTTGGGTTTGAGTAGCTTTGTAAGTGCTTGAGGACCCCCTTTATGTGTGAGTATTGTATTTTATGGAATTTTATTTAGGGGGCACTCGCCCCAACAGTTTTTGTACTCACATTTTTTATCTAACACACACACACACACACACACACATACAGACACATATATATATCTTTGATCAGCATGGTGGCGGCGGGAGAAGAAGCTCTGCTAGGGTTTTTTGCGGGATGAGGATTTGCTGGACCTGGCTGGAGTGTGGAGCTGAAGAAGTGGTCTACTGGGTCCTCTCCTTTGCTTAGTCACCTCTTTGGTGGCTCTTCTCCTTGTTTGAGCTTTCCCGGGCTTGGAGCTTTGAAGGTGTTACTGTTCCATTGAAGTTGAGGTCCTCTGCTGATTTTCTAGTTACTAAAGTGGTGTTTTCCTGCTTACCCACCTCTCTAGTGGCTGTTTCTTTCCAAACTTGGTGTTTGCTAGGGTAAGGCATTACTCCTTTCTGCCTTGTTGCTTTCCTAGGCTTGGAATATTTTGAAGTGTTATTGTTCCATTAAAGCTGTGCTCTGTTGTTTCCTGGTTACTAAGCGGTGTTGCATGAGCACCCCTTTGGTGACTGTTCCTGTCTACTTCCAACTGTTGATTTCTATTTTTTTCTGGTTACTAAAGTGGTGTGGCCTGGTCACCTCATTAGTTGTTGTTCCTCTAAATTTGGTGGCTGCTAGGGCAGGCTATGCTATTCTTTTCTTATGTCTACACCTATAGATGTGCCCACTGATGCTCAGTGGAAAAAAGCCACCTATGCAAGTGTAGTGCGTAAAGCCACTGACACTTTACACGATCCTGATAAACCTGTGTTTCCCTAAGTATTCCATGATACAATAGCTGGCAAGGGTTCCTACCCTTCTATTCATCCACTTGGCTCAAAAGATGGTGAAATTGCAGCATATTTTTCTAATCTGGAAATTGCCTCACTCCAAGAAGAAGTAAAGTTCACATTAGTAGGAAAATTCCAATTGGGACACCCTAAAATGGAACTTGTTAGAAATTTCTTCGATTCCCTCATGTTTATTGGGGCCTGGAGTATTGGACAATGGAAGCTTAGTTTGATGAAGACATCTCCTAATCCAACTCTCTATGGAAGAAGATTATGCTAGGCTTTTTGCTAAGTAGTCCATAGTGATTGCAGGGAACACAATGAAAATTCAAAAATGGACCTCAGACTTTGATCCAAGCAAGGAACCTCTTATGGTACTTATATGGTATAAGTTGCCAGGGCTACCCCTCCCCTTTTTCAAACTAAATGCTCTATTTAACATTGATAAGGCGTTAGGTACATCTCTTAAGGTGGATACCGCCACTTACAACAAAGCAAGACCTGCACTAGCTAGAATCCATGTTGAAAGAGATATCACCCTCTTAGAGCTGAAGAGGATCTGGATAGGATCTGAAACAGAAGGCTTCTAGCAGGATATTGTTGTTGAGTAAGAACCTTAATATTGCCAACTTTGTAAAATGTTTGGCCACACAATGGAAAGATGCTGCAGGTTCCATCCCCCTCCCAGAAGGAATTCCAACAACAGTTCTAAGGAGTCTGTTTCTACAACTGAACAGATGCCAAGACTCACTACTGAAGGAACCCCCTCATTAAATAATGCTATCATTGATAAACAGATGCCATAACTCATTGTTGGTAACCCCATGGAATACTGCTATCACTCCCCTTGGGGACCCATTAATAGAGCTGTCTGACTCCCCCTCCACCAGTCCAACAGCTGTATCTCCAACAAGGTTTGTCAGAAAAGAAGTTAATGATGTGATAATTGCTACTCCTACATCCCCCAACCTTAATGTGGGGTGTCCCACTCACACAACTGTTTCTAAGAAAACACACAAGGAAATTAATATTACTACTATGCAAGAGACACTATAAGATGACCGACAAATCCAAACAGCAAGGAAACCCCCCCCCCACTAAATGATTAACCTCCTATGTTGGAACATTAAGGGTGTGGCTCACCCCCTTTCTCTTAAAAAGAGTCTTACATCTCCACTATAAATACAAGCTTTGGTGCATAGCCATCCTTGAACCTATAGTTCATAAACACCCCCGAAAACTTATCAAGAAGTTTTCTGGTTTTTCTCATTTTGCTAATATCGATAATAAAATTTGGATCTTATGTAGAAAAGAAATCAGGTATCATGTGGCACATCCTGGTGGATCATCAACAATTTGTTCATCTCTCCTTTCTAATAAATGGCCACTTGGGCTTTGCTTCCTTCATTTATGCAGGTTGTATTAAGGAAGACAAAAAAGTGTTTTGGACTTGCCTTCATCATATCAATGAACAGATGACCTCTCCCTAATTGGTAAAGGGGACTTCAATTCTATTAGCTCTTCTACAGAAAAATTTGGAGGTAGGGCCCCTACTCTATCCAAAATGACCTCTTTCAGTGATAATATTAATCTTGCAAGACTTTTTGACCTGGGATTCAAGGGACCTACCTTCACATGGAAAAGGGGTCACCTTTGGGAAAGACTTGATAGGTTTCTAGTTAATGACCTTTAGTTCTCTCATTTTCTACTTACTTTTGTCACCCACTTAAGCCTTGCTGGCTCTGATCATAGGCCTCTCCTAATCACCATCACCTCCTCTGAACAACCCTCCTCCCCCCTTTAGATAACTCAACATGTGGTCCACTCATCTATCTTTTCTTAGTACTATTTCTAACCTCTGGAAAGGTATATCCCATCCTAAACCCCTGGTCAAACTCAATCTGCTGCAAGTTAAAACTGGGCAAGCTCTTAGGAAGTGGAGTTGGGAAGCTTTTGGTGATGTTCTTACTAATGTGGTTTCAGCTGAGAAAGAAGTAGAAAGGCTTGAATTAGGAGCTCAGAATAGGACAATGGAGGAAAAAGTACTTCTAATTGCTCAGAACAACTTACTTAATGTTATTGAATATAGGAGTAGTTCTTGAAACAAAAGGCTTCGATCAATATTGTTACTAATGGTGACAAAAACACCAAATTCTATCATGCTTATATTAAATATAAAAGGAAGTATAATACCATACACTCTATTCAAAATGCTAAGGAGATTTGGCTCCATGAAAACACTGCAATTGCTAGAGATGCTACTAATTATAAAAACCTGCTGAATCAAGTCCCTACTACCCTGCCTCTAATTAACAGGCACTACTTCTCTGAAGAGTTGATATAAACCAAAAACCTTAGACTCATTGATCCCCCCAATGAAAAGGAAATCTGGGTGGCATTAAATTCCATTAATAGTTCTAAGACTTCAAAGCCTGATGGATTCATAGCAGACTTCTACAAAAAAATCTAAAAAATAATTAAAACTGATGTTATTGTTGTTGTTGCCAGTTTCTTCCAAGGTTACAACCTCCCTTATTATTTTTGTGCTTCCAACTATGTTGTGGTACCTAAATCTGAAATTCAAAAAACATGGGATCATTTCAGGCCCATCTATCTTACCACTGTTCTCAGTAAAATTATCAGCAAAATTTTTGTTAATAGACTCCAACCCCATCTTGACACTTTAATCAAACATAATCAGACTGCCTTCGTCAAGGAGATGTCTAGTATTGACAACACTTTACTGGCCCAAGAACTGCTCTTGGATTTGAATAAGCCTTTTAGAGGAGGAAACCTTATTTTCAAGCTGGATATTAAGAAGGCTTCTGATACCATTTCTACTGGATATTCTCTCAGCTAGAGGTTTTCAGCCTAAGTTCTGTAATCTTATTCACAGATGGCTTCTTAACAATGAACATTCCATCCTTATCAATGGGCAACTTTTGGGGTCCTTTATTGCTACAAGAGGCTTGAAGCAAGGGTACCCATTGTCCCCAACCTTTTTCATTCTTACAATAGACTACCTGTCAAGAATTTTGGATGAATCCCTTCTGACCAAGAGAAACTCTAATATAACCATTTCTCACCTATGTATGCTGATGATATCATGGTCTTGTCCAGTGCTTACAAGAATGCTGATAAGAAAGTCTTTCAAAGCCTCCAAAAGGTTCAACTAAACTCAGGGATGTATTTCAGTTCTGATAAGTGCCATATGATATTCAATAAAAAATCCTCTTCCAATTGTAAACAGTGGACTTCAAATTATACTGTTTTCTTTTATACTAAACTCCCAATCAAATATCTTGGAGTACTCCTCACTGGAAAATCTAAATAGAATTAATTTGATGAAGTCCTCAATAAGATTACTTCCTTTCTCTTAGGTTGGACTCAGTCATCCCTCTCCAATGGTGGTAGAATCACTTTGCTCAAGAGTATTCTCACAACTTCCCCTCCTACATCCTTCAGATGACCAATATTAAGAAAAGCACTCAACTTCAGATTGAGATGGCTTTAAACAAGTTTTTGTGGTCAGGACAAAGGCAACAAATGCGTTGGGCTTCTTGACAGACAACGACAAAACCTCTCTTGGTTGGGGGTATTGGTTTCAAGGGCCTGAACCATCTACTTTAAGTTAACCTATGTAAGATTTGGATTAAGTTTAGAGCCCAATCCTCATTATGGGAAAAATTCATGTGGGGTAAATACTGTAAAGATAAACATCCTTCTCTTACTATTAGAAAATTGGAGGACTCTAAAATTTGGGCGAGTATGCTCAAGATTAGACACATTGCAAAAGAATTATTCATATGGGATTTGGGTAAAGTTATATTAGTTTCTGGCTTAATCACTGGTGTCCTAAAGACTGGCTGACACCTTCTTCTCATGCCCTCAACCCTCACCTCAAAGTTGCTGTCTGTTGGGAGGGTAATACTTGGTCACTCCCTAAGCTTTCTACTATCCTGCAGGATCACTCAGCTAATAAAATTGCCAACATACTGTTTGATAGAAACATATCTAATAAACTTATTTGGCAAGCTTATGCAAATTAAAGTCTCACTAAAGCTGTCTATTCCAAACTCTATTGCTGGGAGTAGGTGAATTTGGGAAATATTGTCTGGGATAAATTCCTTTCTCCCTCTATGTCTTTTTTCTGATGGAGAACCTTTCAAAAATTTCTTCCAACTGATGACATCCTCAAACTAAAAGGATTGAGAGGCCCCTCTAGATGTTGGTTGTGCTTATAGGAAGAGGAATCACCGCCTCACCTTTTCTTCAAATGCAACTTTTGTCCAGAAAGTTTGGAATCAGTTTCTGCAATACCTAAATATTAATGTCACTAATCTTAATTGGGACAACCTTACTACATGCTGGCAGAACTGGCATGCTTTCAACTATGCTCCTGTCCCATTTATAGTGGTCTGGTTTATTTGGATGTCCAAAAAAAATGCTAAATTTGAGGGTATCCCATCTAATACTGCTAAGGTGGTCAGAAACTGTGTAGTTTACCTACACAAGATGATCAAGCATAAAAGTTTCCCCAATATCTTTAATTCCTACCCCACTGAGAGTAAAACTTTTCCGCAAATTTGTAAGGTTTTCTGGAAACCTCCTATGTATCATACTGTTAAGATCAATACAGATGGAAGCTTCACTGAAATGGGTGCTAGTGTGGGAGTACTTCTCAGAAACCACCTTAGCCAATGTCTACTATACTTCTATACGCTAGTTTTGGCTTCTGATGTTATTGAGGCTGAACTAATTGCAGTGTATTGGGCATTAAATCTAGCTACAAAGACTAGATGGAATCATATATGGGTGGAAGTGGATTCTACTATGGTCATCAAACTCCGGACTCTGTGGATCTGCCTCTCTAGCATCACTCTTATTGGGTACAACAGATCAAAAGGCTGACCTCCCAACTTAGTGTTAACTTTACCTTTATCTACAAGGAAGGCAACAAACCTGCACACTAGTTAACTAGAAATGGTTTTAGCTCTAATATTATTTTTGTCTCTGCCTCTCCACCCTCCTCCACTACTCTTCCTGTTGCATGGAGATCTGATAGATTCCCCCCATTTTAGAATTGCTGACCACAACAAAATTAGGAGATAAGTGTTTTTTTTGTTGAAGATCTCTTACTATTTAATTTTGTATCCATTCTTAGACCGTTGGCCATTGTTTTTGAGGTTTTTTCTTTGTTTCTTTCCCCTTAGTTCTCTTAGACCTGCTGTATTGTTTCTAAGTGGAGTGGTGAATCAATTGGTTTGTTTTATTGGGGTACTTCCCCCCCACCTTTTGTATAGGGAGCCATGAGCAGCTCCTTTTTCCACAATATATATATATATATCAGTGGAAA
>NW_018165586.1:110618-118381 GCF_001263595.1 Phalaenopsis equestris | reverse complement strand
ACCATTTCTTTTTTGAAGTAAAATTATTGGTGAGTGTTCCCTTGTATGCGATTATTGTGTGCCACCTGGTTACCAAATTGCAACTTAAAAATTGACTTCTTTCATTGTTTTGTTGACTACATATTTATCAGTTAAATAATAGTATATTGCAAAAGAGATATCTCTATTAAGATCAAAAGAGATTAGAATCCTAAGGTGTCGGACATTAAATTTTCCCCCCTGAAGCAAAAAATAAAGAGGAGTAGGTGAGGTAGAAATTCTTACAATTTGAGATTTAGATCAACTAATGGCTAAGTGATTTGCTGGTCTGTTCCCTTCCCTGCAAATGAAAGAGAAATAAACCCTCATCTCCCTCAGTAAATGCTTCATCTAAATAATCCACTGTTGTATGTGCCAGGGGGGGGGGGGGGTATTTTTGCCTATCATGTAGTCCAATAGCTAAGAAGAATCCTCTTCAACTTGTAAGAAAGTCCAGTTGTTTAGTGTGGCCAGCTTTAGAGCCCAGAACAAAGCCACTATTTCAGCTTCCATTGCATCCTCAACCATAATTGGTGATTGAAAGTAAAGAAATCAATTTCCTTGATGATCTATGAGTACTCCTCTTATGCGAGTCCTCTTAAGAGAGGAGCTCCCATCTGTATTGGTTTTGATGAAAGGGTACAAAGATTTATTCCACACAACCTTAAGGACTTCAAAACTTTTCTATCCAGCAGTTCTGCAGATGTTCAGAATGCTGGGGAAGCATTGTCATCAAATATGTTTTCTAATGAATGCTAAACAGTTTGATACCACTTTTTTAGGAGCAGCAGGCTGGTCTTCATGCTTAGCCTGATTTCTTGCAGCCCATAGAAACCATTTAGTGATGAAATGAATTGGACCCAATTTTAGTTCATGCCATCCATTCCAACAATCTAGAAGGCTTCTCCACTCCAGATTGATTGTATTGATGTGTAAATGTGTTTGCAAGGCCTGCCATGCATACTGGGAGAAATTACAAGAGAAGCACAAATGACCAACAAATTCCATATCATTCCTACATAGGTGACAAATGGAGGGACCTCTTAGTCCCCTGAGTTTAAGGATATCATCAGTTGGTAGTAAATTGTTAAGCACTCTCTAATCAAAAAATGGCATGGAATGGGTTAAGGACTTGTTCCACAATCACTCTCCCTATGGCACCTTTTCCCACCAGTACAACTTGTCATGTATGGCTTTGGTCAGCCTTTGATTAAAGCAGGATGTTGTTGCCAGCTTATCTTTTCTGTTTCTGTCAAACTATATCTTGATAACCTATGTGGCTAAAGTTTCAGTAAGGAGGGTCTTTAGAATTGCTTCTGACCATGTGTTATCCTCCCAACAATCTTTCACCTTGAGGTTACTATCAAAGATCTTAGGCAAAGGGTCTAGGAATTCTTATGGTCCCTATCTATCTAGCCAAAACTAAAGGTTTTCTTGGCCCAACTCCCACAAGTATAGCTTTTCAGCATCTTCTCTCACCTTGAGCATATTACTCCATGTTCTAGAATATCCCAACCTCCTTGAAATCAAATTGGGATAAGCAAATCTACAGTATTTAGCGAACATGAATTGTGCCCAAAGTGTTCTTGTTATTTGAATCTCAGCCATAGCCTACACATACTAATTTTCTGGGTCTATTGAAGCCCCTTAAAGCCCAAACCTCCATCTGAAAAAGGTCTGGCCACTTTCTGCCAACTAACCTAGATCATCTATTTTCTCCGCCCAACCTAGAGGAATCTGTTAAATGTTCTTTCCAGTAAAAGCTGAGTGCTCTTCTTCGTTGCTGCCATTTGTAGTATATACATAGGGAAGGTAGTAAGGATGCTTTTAAATAGTGTTATCTTGCCACCAATTTCCACCAATGGATAGGAAGGTATTTTTTTCAGTACTGTAATTGGGAGTTAGTTTTGTTTACTACCTCATCAAAATGAGTTAGTTTGGTCCTTCCCATAATTAATTGTACCCCCAAATATTTAAAAGGAGTAGACATTGAAGTGAAGCCTGTTAGATCAAGGATCCATTGCTTGCTGGAGGGGGAACTTGTTTGCTGAAGAAAATTTGGCATTTAACTTTATTAAATAGTAGCCCTGATGAATTTTGGAACTCCTGCAAGCAAGCATGAAGCATCTTGATAATAGCCTTGTTGGCTCTAGAGAAAATTATGATGTCATCAACATACACCAAGTGACTGATATCCAATTTTGATTTATGTGATACTTGTTGTTACTCTTCCCGTGACTAGGTCTGTCAATCAATCTGGATAGGTTGTGCAAAGCAAGTATGAAGATGGTTGGGGATAGAGGGTCACCTTGTTTAAGACCCCTAGCGACTTTAAAGAAACCATGTGCACTACCATTAATAAGTACAAAATTCACATTCCCTTCAAGCCATATTTTGATGATTTGGCATGAGTCACTAGAGAATCCTCTTGCCATCAGTATGTTTAGCACAAACTCCCAATGAATCATGTCACAAGCCTTCTTTGAGTCTAGTTTATAGATCATGTTCTCTCCCCTACAAGGTTTCTCTAAATCCTGAAGTTGTTCTTATGTCAAAAGTACATTGTCTCCAATGCTCCTCCCCTTCACAAATGTCACATGCTTTGGGCTTATAATATGCTGCAATTAAGGTTGGAGTCTCCTCACCAAAATTTTTCTTATGATTTTGCTTACCACATTAGTTAAGTTGATTGTTGTGAAGCATTTGCAATGTTCCTTGAGGGTAGATTTAGGGACAAAAACAATAGTGGAAGCACTGAAGTAATTAGGTAATTTATACCCCTGGAAAAAACACTGAATAGCTGTGATTACATCCTCCTTTATGATTTCCCAGACCTTCTTATAGAAGTCACCTGTGAATCCATCAAGCCCTGCAGATTTAGAACTGTCAGTGGATAAAAGGGCTTATTTAACTTCCTCTTCTCCATGAACTTATGCAAGATTGATATAAGGAGTGGATCCATAGTAAGAAACGAATAAGTTTGGGTCAGTCTACACATTAGGATTAGTTGAGCATTGCATGAGTTGCTGACAGTAGGCTACTTCACTTTCTGCAATATCAGTTGTATCTTTTAACCAGTTACCTTGATTATTTTTAGTAGAGTGGATAGTATTACATTTTCTTTGATATTTGATGCAAGCATAATAAAACATTATGTTCTTATCACCATAAGTAAATTTGATTCTGAAAGCCTTGTGTTTAAGGAATTTTTCCTGCCAGGCCACAGTAGTTAGTAACTTTTCATTAGCTTTTAGGAGGGAGGCCTCATCTACCTGTCCAAGGATTGTAGCATTTTCCACTACCTCCAATTCCATCTCAGCCTGGTCCACCCCAGCCAAAATGTTGCCAAAAGTGTTCCAATTCCAATGAAGTAAGGCCTTGCTAACCTTTTTCTGCAATCTCCAAAGCTTGATTAAGGGATTAGGGTGTTCAAAATCCCTCAACTGTTCTTTAACAGTATTGAGGAAGTCCTTATGATTGGACCAGAAGTTTATATACCTGAAAGAAGGCTTTCTTTGTTGTTTAGTTGTAGAAATATTTATCAACAATGGTCTGTGGTCAAAGCCATCTAGAGTAAGATGGGTGATAGAAGTATGCGGGAAGTTCTGGAACCAGCTGTCATGAACTAGAACTCTATCCAGTCTTTCCCAAAGTTTCCCCCTTCTCCATGTGAAGTATGGTTCATTAATCACATAATCCCGAAGCATATATGTTATCATTGAAGGTGGTCATGGAGGAAATTCTTGGGGGTCTTCCACCACTCTCAGGAGAAGCTAGACAATTAAAGTCTCCAGAGGAAACAACTTTCACTCTATTCTACACTTCGTTCTAAGTTCGTTGGCTTAATAGTCTGTGTTGGTTTTGTTGATCTCGCCGGTCAACACCAATACTTGTGGTGTGCTTGCCCGACACACCCCACTTATTGGGGGTCCATTGGCTGACCTGATTTTTGGTTGAGGTCTAGTTTTTCCACTTTAGTCGTCTAGGTTCTAGCCATAGGACTTTCCTGTTGACTATTTCTAGCGGACTAGAAAGGAACCCTCACCATTAGAAATTTTAAACTCTTCTTTGTTCAACTTGAAGTTCCACATATTGGTCATTACCTCTAGCATTTAGTAGGTGAGTTCAATATAGCGGAGCTCAAAAAGAGTCCCTATAGGATTGCTTGGCCTTAGTGTCAACCCTTTGGTGGTGTGGTCTTAGTTAGTCTCACCCACACACTTGCACATTACACTTCCACTCACTACCTTAAACCTAAGCCTACCTGATTTTGATCCCTTGACCCTTTGGGAGACTCATGTAGATGGTCCCCTAAACTCGCTAGCCCTAGGCTAGGGTTTAGCTAAGAGTAGTGCATGAAGGACCCAAAGTAGGGAATTCGTTAAGTCCATGGCTCAAATAGGGTGATTAACACTCCAATTTTACCCAGATACCAAACTTAGCCTTTTTGCCCTCAAATTTACAAAATTTACCAAATAGCCCTTGAAACCCCAAAATTGGCCAAAATTCCCAAGATTACCCAAAGCAGCCAAATTTATTCAAGAATCATCTCAAACTATTTCAAACCACCCAAATTGCCAAAAACATCCCAAAATTTCCAAAACTACCAAAATACCTCTCATTTTGCCAAAATTATCAAAATTCTCTTGAAGACTCAAATTGTCCCAAAACCTTAAAAATCACTTCAAATGTCCTAAAAATCAATTTGAAACACTCCATTGAGCTCAATTTGATCAATTTGACCTATTTTTTGCCATAAGCCCCAAATTGCCTTTAAAGACCCAATTACCCCAATTCATCCCCAACGACCACCAATTTGATCCCAATTCTCCCCAATTTCAATTCTAAACTCAAATTTATCATTCCTGGGCTTGATTTAAACCAAATTTAAGTCCAATTGACCCACATTTGAATCTAATTTCAACCCAAATAAAAAAGCCCCAATTTGACCCAAAACCAAAATCTCACTCAATTGAACCCCCAAATCTATCAAATTGCTTGAATTTTATATCATAAATACTTCAAAATATTTCCAAACATAAAATGGAACCTAGAATTGGCCTTGTTCAAGCCTCAATTTTACTCAAAATCAACATGGACTAAAACTCCCAATTTTGCCCCAAATTGACCATGTCTCCAAATTCAACCAAACTGAACACCATAAGCTCAAACATTCCATTCAATTTCTATCCAAAACTCTTCATGGCAATCTTGAAGACCAATTGGAACCATCAATTGGGTCTTGGCCAAACTCTAGCCCAACTCAAAACCAAGTCTAACCTAAATGCCCAAAATTGACCAAATGTCCAAAATCCACCAAATTGAACCTCCAAAGCAATTCAAAATCATTCCAAAGCTTTTCTAAACTTCTAGTGACAATCAGCTACACCATCTTGATCAATCAATTGAGCCCAATGACATGGCTAGCCCAAGCTAAACCTAACTTCAAATCAAATTGCTCAAAATTGAACCCATGTCCCAAATGTGATCAAGCTTAGCCAAAGTGGTTAACCCAAGACAACCACAACTAACAAATGGACCCTAGTCACCAACTAAACAAATCTAGCCCACCCTAAGTGAGACATGGACCAAAGGTCCCCTAAATTAAGGGATTTCTTTCCTAAAATGCTTAAACCAAGAAGATCTTTGCTAAATCCCATCACCAACCTAAATTATTTGTTGTGACAGATTCTCCTGAGGTTCCTGAGCCACCCCAGCACCTCCCTTGCCTTGGCCAGCCACCCTAGTTACTAGAGGTGCCAAAATTCAGATCCCCCATACCTCAACCCAAACCCAATTGCACCCATTCAAGCTGGCCAACCCCGATTGGTCTTTGGCACTTTGCAGCCCTCGCACTTTGCAGCTTTGGCACTTTGCAGCCCTCCACATAAGCTACTGATTGCACCCATTAGTTGGCCCTGAGCTCCACCCCAGGCCCTTCTACTTAAACCACCTCCTCCATGGCCAAAATATGAACTAACTAATTTCCTTGGGGAGACTCTATCTAATTGCTTGCAGGACTCTGCAAAAACTTCTAAGCTCAAGCCCATCACTTTCCCCATCTGGAACCCTCCGTGAGAGCTAAATTTTGAGTTCAAAATTCACAAAAAAACCAGAACATATTTTCCCATACCTCCATAGTCCACCAAACTTCAATTAACTGTGCCCACACCATCACTAGACTCCTCTGAGTGATAGGAGTTGGTGATAGGAGTTGATTCCCCATAAAAGCCCCATCACAAAGAGCCTCTAACCTAGCTCTAGGCCAACACCTTCAATCGGCCTTAGTCGAAATCATACTTAAGCAATTCACCATAGCCTAGGACTTCATCTGGAGGTTTGTTGGACTAATTCAAAGCTACTACAAGAATCTGATTGAGGCCTCCCCTCTCGGACAAAGGTATTGAACCTTAACCCTGAACCAAGCTTAATTTGATTCTCCATAAGTTTTTTTTTGTATTTCATGCTCGATCAACCACATAGATAGGTGCATCTTGAGTAGACGAAGGTGTAAGAACAAACACAAAGTGATTTGTTTAAGTCTAGCTCAAGATCTTAAGGTTTTAATGTGGACGGCTTATGTGTTACGTCATTTTGGGATGATAAATGGATGTCGTCCAATCCCGCATGTATTAGATGGACGGATGAGTTCACGTTGAACGAGTGGATGGAATGAAAAGGCAGGCTGACGAAGCGGCTACATTACTAGTGGGGTCGAATTGTGGAGCGCCACATGGAGACTTCATAGCTGTCACATGTTTGCGTGGCACTAGCTGGTTTAAATAGAACAATATGAATTTTCTAATTTAATTAAAAGACCAGAACTTTGAAAATTCATACATCTTCATAAAAAAATCATAGAGATAAACTAAAAATACCCCCTTGCTCATTTAACAGAGGAAAATAATGTGGACTAAAAATAAAAATTCTTTATTTATTATTTTATTTTTAATTAATTAAATACTCTATTTGGTATTTGAATTCATTTTGACTAATCATTTCTCATCATAGCTTAAAATTTCTAGGGTTTGTTCCCCATTACAGAGGCTATGTTCTCTGATTTTTCCAAGGTTAGAGGACATCTCTTTGCTTCTAACCCTAATTTTCAAGCTAAGACGACTATTTTAACTTAATTGAATTATAAAAAATAAAATAACACTTGGAAAATTATGGTATAAATTTTAGTAGGTTTTCTGCAGTGAGAGAAGCTTAGGAAAAATAACATGATAGTTTGAATAATTTTGGACATTTATGTATTTAATTAATTTTGTATATCTTGTATTAAATTATTTAAATTCAATATTAATAAAAAATTGACAAAACCAATTCTACGTTGTGTGTGAAAATCATTTTAACTCAGTGTAAAACATCAAAAATTATTTGATTAAGTTTAAGCATTAAAGCTGACTTTTTAAGAAACATTGAACTTTTGTACAAAAATAATTATATTAAATAAAATACACTTAGGAAAATTATGAAAAGTGATTTTCTGAGTTCTTTATGCTTAGGAGCACTTAGGAAAAATAATAGTTATTTCTGATAAAATACTTATTTTTTGAGCTATATTTTAAATTGAAAATAATTAAAAATAATTAAAAATTCAAAAAATAAAAAAATAATTCAAAATGCTCCTAATGGTTCCTTGATCACTTATGACTCATTAAAATATTTTTCCTTAATTTTTCTAAGTTAAAAATAAAATTTTCAAATGCCCAAAAGAATTTTTCTTATTTTCCCGCTAAAAT
>NW_018165586.1:91306-110566 GCF_001263595.1 Phalaenopsis equestris | reverse complement strand
TATGTATATGTATATATATATAATTTGTTTCAATGAGTTCTTTGGGCTCAGAGAAGTTTAATAAAAATATAGAGATATTTTTTGTAAATAAAACATGTTTTCTATTTTAATAAAATCATTAAAGAATTATAAAATAATAATTAAATTTAATTAAGAAAATCATGGAATTTTGCCTAACTATTTCTCTGATCTCAAGCCCGGATGAGAAAAGTGGAGGTTTGCGTTAGGTAGTCGACAGCCAGCGTAAAATTTGTCGAAAAAAATCATGACATGAATCTTTTTGATCATTGCGTAAGTGCTAGGGCATCCCCTGGAAGCGACGCACTGTATAGCCTAAATACAGTGAAAAGTGTGGAAGGGCCGCTTCACTGGCGTTCGGGTAAATAAGCAAGGGTTCCCACATTACGGGCGAATGCGGGTAAAGAAGTTAGTCCATGAAACTAATGAAACTAATATTAGGATAGGATCTTGGAATATAGGCACTCTCAATTGTAAATTAATGGAATTAGTTGATATTATGATTCATAGGAAAATTAATATCTTATGTATTCAAGAAACTAAGTGGGTGGGAGAAAAGGCTAAGGAGATTGATAATTTAGGTTTTAAACTTTGGTATTCTGGTAAGAGTCGCACTAGAAATGGTGTAGGTGTAATTATAGATAAGAGTTTGAAAGATAATGCTGTAAAAATTAATAGAGTTGGTGATAGAATTATATCTCTTAAGATTATCATTGATACTAATAAGATTTTTAATATTATAAGTATTTATGCTCCTCAAGTAGGTTTAGATACTGAGTCTAAAGATAAATTTTGGAATGACTTAGAAGACTTAATACAAATGATACCTCTTGAAGAAAGAATTTTTATTGGAGGAGATTTAAATGGACATGTCGGTAGAGTGGTAGAAGATTTCAGAATTATTCATGGTGGCTACGATTTTGGAGTATCTAATGAAGAAGGTTAAGCTATTTTAGATTTTGCTTTAGCGTTTGATTTTGTTATTACTAATACTTTATTCAAAAAAAGGGATGAACATCTTATTACTTATAAGAGTGGATCTGAAAAAACACAAATTGATTATTTTCTTATGAGAAGAAAAGATCGTCGTGATTGTAAAGATTGTAAAGTCATTCCAAGTGAAAATTTAAATACCCAACATCGTTTATTAGTTTTAGATTTTAAGATTAAGAGTTGTAAAATAAAAAATACTAGGACTCATCATTGAAAAATTAGATGGAGAAACTTAAAAGATACAAATAAAATTAATTTTATGAGTAAAATTCAAGATTTCAAAATTTGGGATATTCATGAAGAAGCAAATGTGATGTGGGATAAAGTAACAAACGCTATTAAACATGTAGCAAAAGATGTTCTTGGAGAATCAAAGGGAAAAATATTTACAAATAAAAATAGTTGGTGGTGGAATAATAATGTGCAAGAAAAGATAAAATATAAGAAGTTATGTTATAAAAATTGGTTTAAATGTAAAAGCTTAGAGAACTGGAGAAAATATCAAACGGCTCGCAGGGAGTCTAAAAGAACAATCTGTGATGCTAAAAATTCTGCTTTTAATGATCTTTATAATAGATTAGATACTAAGGAGGGTGAAAAATATATGTATAAACTAGATGAAATCTCACAATTTCTCAGAAATATAAATAGGCGGCACGAGACACGTCCAGTGTCAAGTTGCAAGGTACATCTTCGAGAATCAGTCCACCACAACCATCACAGAGTTCTTGTTCCTCTGTGTCCTCGAAAGACCTACCACGAAGTCTTTGCTAACATCCATCCAAGGTGCCTCTAGTACTGATAATGGAGTGCACAACCAAGCATTTTTACCTCTTGTCTTTGCCATATGACAAATCCTGCATTGTCTGATGTGTCGCTCCACATCTCTTGTCATTTGAGGCCAAAAGAAAAGCTCTCGCGAGGGTGAGAGTCTTGTCCTTGCCAAAATTTCATGCCAATCCTCCACTGTGGCTCTCCTGAACAATGACCTCTCTCAGCAAGCATCTATGAATGCATAACTTATTTTTGTAAAACTAGCCATTCACTCGATAAAACTGACATTGCTCCCGGATTTCTTTGAAGTCCTCATCTGCCTCGTACAGGTCTTTTACCACCTTAAAACCCACAACTCGAGTCTGCATCGACGTGATCGATAGGTAGCGACGGCTCTGTGCGTCCGCTATGCGATTTTGGCTTCTTGTCTTGTGCTTAAGCACAAATTGGAATGATGCTAGAAACTCCACTTAGATGGCGTGTCGGCCCTTCAGTTTGCTTTGACTGTTAAGGAATTTCAAGGCTTTGTAATCCATAAACAACGTGAATTCACCTGTTGGATTACATCAGGGATCGGCTTTAATCCCTTATCTTTTTGCTTTAGTTATGGATGGTTTTACTAGACATTTACAGGAGGATGTACCTTGGTGTATGTTTTTTGCTGATGATATCCTTCTCGTGGATAAGACGAGAGAAAAAACCCAGGAAAAATTTGACTTATGGAGGTTTACATTGGAGTCTAAAGGTCTTCATTTGAGTAGAACGAAAATTGAATACATGGAATGTAATTTTAGTAGTAGTAGCTCTAGTGACAGAAGTGTGACTTTGGGTGATCAAATTTATTAAAAGGTGTGACGATTTAGATATCTTGGGTCCGTTGTCCAAAGCAATGGTGATATAGAAGGGGATGTTAATTGCAGAATTCAAGTTGGTTGGTTGAAGTGGAGGAATGCTTCGGGCCTTTTGTGTGATACAAAAGTACCTCTTAGACTGGAAGAAAAATTTTATAAGACGGTGGGGAGATCTACAATGCTCTTTGGCACTGAATGTTGGCCTTTAAAGGAGAAGCATAATACTAAGTTAAGTGTTGCCGAGATGAGAATGATTAGGTGGATGAGTGGCTTTACACTTAGAGACAAAATGCGAAATGATTATATCCGTGATAGGGTTGGTGTAGCTCCTGTGATAGACAAAATTAGAGAAAGTCGTCTTAGAAGAGGTAGACCTAGGAAGAATTGGGCTTATTGTATTAAAAATGATCTTAATTTACTAGAACTAAATGAAAATATGACACTAAATAGGACGCAATGGAGAAAAAGGATTCATGTAGCCGACCCCACACAGTGGGATTAAGGCTTTGTTGTTGTTGTTGTTGTTGTATTTCTCTGACCTAAAGAAACCTCTAATAATCTTTCTATAAACCATAAATTAATTTTAAAAATTTTATTTTCTAAATTAAAATGAACATTTAAATTAAACTAAAATTTGAAAACCACATTTTCTCTGATGCGTTAATTACTCAATGGATGGGTTACTCTAAAATTTTACAGTCATTTGAGTTATGCTTAGTGAGTTATGAGGTGGAGGGCCCCAAGGGCAAAGGAGTAATTTTAGATCTTGGTGCCTTAATAAAAATTTAGGATTAACTAAAGGGAAAAATGGGTAATTTTTATCCTAATGTTTGGATGATTGAAGCATAATGGGTTAAAAGGTAGAAATCAATTTGCCAACCTTCCATAATAAGAATAAAATTATAATTTTCTAAATCATCAGGACTTCAAAGTTAATGACAGTCAAATTATTCTCAAGTGATGGGCTTAAATTAGGAGGATGACAATTCACTTATTTTAAGCCCACAATTTGGATGATATGATCTTTCAATAAGGATATGCATCACTTAAATTTAAAATCTTAATGATTGCCACTTTATCCCACTGAAATTGTTAAGGGCTTGGTAGTGATCTAGGCTTGATATTTACATTCATTTGATGAGATTTAGAAGGATAATATGATTGATGATAAACACCTCTAAGCCTGCAAGCCCAACTTTAGTGGTGGGTACAAAATCCTTAATGACCTAAACTTACCTTAGGGGCATTCACCCATATAACTTTTAACTAAAATATTAATTGATTACTTTAGTAGCCTGTCTTCGGGATGACTGGAATGTTAGGATTCACCGAGTAGTGGGGTAATTTTAATTTGACATGGGATGATTAATAGAGTATCAAAATGGACTCAAATGTTTGAAATGATCTTTAAAGCAGTTCAGGGTCATTCCCCGAGCACTTTGGAATCTCTTGGATATTTTGAAGGACAAATTGAACTTGCTATATTTTGTTCTAAAATCATCCCCTAGGATCTTTTGGGACTCAATAAGTCATAGTTCAGGATTTGTTAGATACACTTTCAACTATTCTTAATTTTTGCAAAATTATATATATGTTGTGAAAACTAACGTTTCAGCGGGAATGCCAAGAAGATGATTGGTACGATTTTAAAGTGCTATTTAATTTCTGTCATTTTACTTTCTACAGTTTACTCTTGTAAAATATCATAACTTCTTAGGTGTGCAGCTTACTTTACTTGCAAACTCAAAATCATTTAAAAAAATTAACCAACATTTTCAAAAATCTAAAATAAATTGTTTCAAAGGAAACTATAAATCCTTTGAAATGTCACTAAACATAAAACGTCCTTTTGAATTTACAAGAGTCCCTCAGAGGAGGAAACCTATAGTTGCTAACAAGATCTTCCTAATTTAAATGAGTTTCACAACTCGTTTAAGCTAAGTAAAATAAAAAGAAAATAATGATACCAAAACGAGGGAACCATTGGATCCCAAGCTGTGTCGCTCTAATCAACTTTAAACTCACCCTGATTGAACTTTTAACCTATCATTTAAACCATTAAACCTTAGAGTTTATGATTGTTACTTCTTTGAGGAGTTTAGAGCTAACTTTGTGGGCACCTTTCTTTAGCAACAATCTAAAACAACATATCGTTAATCATAATTAAACAACAGGACATAGGATTTTGAGGTTGTCTGCCTAGTGTGACATAAATTCTCAACTTTTTTCTTCAGGCCTTTGTATGGCTCTGCAATACAATTTAATCCCTAACTTATTTTAGGATTTCTAGGTTGTCGTTTGTCACGACCTAATTCCTCACATCTTCTAGGTTATTTGTGCGACTGTCTCACAAAAGTGTAAGCCTTAATTAATAAAATTGGTAGGATGAAACATTCAAATATTCTCTTCTTGAAATTGAAGCCGAACCATAGGATAGCTTGGAAAGTCACTGAGGTTCTCCTTAAGATCCTTGACATCCCCCTAGTTCTTCTTCCTTTGGATTCCAAAATAAAATGATTCCAAAATAAAATGTTCGATTCCAAAATAAAATGTTCTAAATTTGAGCCATTCTCTTTTCACACCTCTTTGTCCGACCTTTTGAAAAGTCCTATTCTTTGAAATTCTTGAAAAAAATATCCCCTAATTTTTATCGAGAGTTTTCTTAAGTGACTTCGGTTATCTGAGATGTAATTAACAATAGGGGGGGCTTTCCCTTATAGCAAACTTTCAAGAACCCAACTTAATATAAACCCTATTTAGTTTTTTATATTGAATAGGAGAACTTTTTGGTCAACATAAAAAATGGATTTCCACGACACAGATTTAAATGGATGTGATACAATCTTTAGTTTATTAATCGAGCCCTTACCAATAAGTAGTGTATTTATCCTTTAGGATAGATGCATTGCTTGCGGTATTTTTTAAAAAAAGTGTATATTTACATTACAATATATATATATATATATATATATATATATATAAACTAAATTAAACTGAGTGTCGGAATTTCCATTCAGGCAACCGACAACTTCCAATTGAATGACCGCATTCCTATTTGGTTTAAACTATCAGGGCTGAAATTACTTTTATTTAATCATAAAGTTTTGTATTCTACTAGGCATTCGCTTGGTCGACCTTACTAAACCTGCTTTCACCTTACTGCTATCCAAGAGGAATATGAAATTTGGCAAGCAATCAATTCTATTGATTGTAATAGAACTGCTGGACCAGTGGCTTTACATTAGAATTCTATAAGAAGAATTGGTCCTTAACAAAGCATGATGTAGTGCCTGCTGTTCAAGACTACTTTAGAGGTGTAGACCCTCCTACTTATTTCATTTCTTCTGCTATAGTTCTGATCCCAAAGGAGTCTAATGGATATAATTGGGAAGGTTATAGACCTATCAATTTTATCAATGTTTTAAGCAAGGTCATTAGTAAAATTATAATGTATAAAATCTAACCCATCTTCCTCTTTTGTCAGTGAGAATCAATTTGCTTTTGTGCAAGGGAGGAACATTGCTGATGATGTACTGCTTGCCCAGGAACTTCTCTTGGATCTGGAAAAAAAGTGCAGAGTGGGATATGTAATCCTTAAATTGGATTTGAAGAAGGCCTATGATATAATTAGATGGGATTTCAATTCTGAAGTTCTGTAGTCCTGGGGATTTTTTGAGGAGTTCATCAATTTGATCTTGAGATGGCTTAACAATAGCATGAATTCCTAGCTTATCAATGGTCAGCCTTATGGTTTCTTCAAAGCTGCCAGTGGGCTTAAATAAGGGGACCCTGTTTCCCCTACCTTATTAATACTTGTGTTTGATTATTTTTTATAGGATGCTCAATTCTAAATTTGCTCAATCTCCTCATATGCATTTCAGTCATAAGTCCAACTTATTCATCTCTCATCTAGCATATGTTGATGATGTGATAATCTTTTCTAAAGCTACTAAATCAGCTGTCAAACTTCTTTATAAGTGTTTTTAGGACATTCAAGACACTTCTGGGCTCTCTTTCAATAATCAGAAATGCTAAATTCTTTACAGTAGTAATGTTAATACTGATATTTGAAGTTGGGTTGTTGAATTTACTAACTTCAGAGTTATTTCACTCACTTTGAAGTTTTGGGGTCCAAATTCTTAAAGGTAGAACAAAACAAACTCAATATGAGGGCATTTTCACAAAACTACAAGATCAACTCAATTGTTGGACTTCTTCTTTTCTTTCTAATGGGGGTAGAATTACTTTACTCAAGAGCATTTTAACTTCCTTTCCATCTTATCTGATGCAAATGAGTTTAATGAAAAAGAGTACCCAAAGGTTATTGGAAAGGAGTTCTAAAAGGTTTTTATGGGCTAGCAAAGGAAACAAATATGCTGGGTCAGCTGGCAAAAGGCATGCAAACCTGTTTCTGCTGGGGGCTTGGGCTTCAAGTGTCTAAATCACATTTTCCAGGTAAATCTTTGCAAATTGTTGATCAAATTTAGACAGCAGGACTCCTTGTGACATAAATTTCTGATGGGAAAATACTATAAAGGATCTCACCCTTCTCTGGATACCAGAAAACTAGGAGACTCTAAAATCTGGCTGAATTTACTAAAGGTTAGAGCTCATGCTAAAGATCTTTTTATTTGGGAGCTAGGCACAGGTCAAGTAAATTTCTGGTTGGTCAATTGGTCTATGAAAGGTAAACTCATTCACAAATTTCCAGAGCATGCCAATCCAAATTCTAAAGTTGTTGATTTACAGTGTGATAATGAATGAAATGCTCCTTTGTTTTCAAATGCACTTCCCCATGACATCATTTAAGAAATTATGGAGACTCCTTTTGATACTACTACCAAAGATAAAATCATTGTCTAGAAGTCTTGTTCTCAATCCAGTTCTTCTTTTATTTAGACTTCTTTGTAGGGATTGACTAATTTGATTTGGGGAACTTCTCTTTGAAATGAATTCTTCACCCCCTCCATGTCCTTCTTCCTTCGGAGGCTCTGTTTAAAATGCCTTCCAATTGATGACATCCTTAAACTCAAGGGGTTGAGGGGCCCCTCTTAGTGCAATTTCTGTAAGGTAAGGGAGGATTCTTTGGACAATTTATTCTTTAAAAGTTCTTTTGCTCAAAAGGTTTGGAAAGCATTTATTACCCTACTGGTCAGATTGGCAGGATTCTCACCTCTCCCTTGTCCCGAAGGTAGTTGCTTAGTTCATATGGTGTGTCAGAAATAAAACTAGATATGAGGAAATTTCTATCTCCTTCTCTCAGGTGGTCAGCAATTGCTTGAGTTTTTTTTTTTGAAACTTATCCAGCATAAGGGGTTCCCTAATATCTATTCTCAGTTAAGGCTAGGGGTTGTTCTTAGTGCTATAATCCAGCTTTCTACAGTGCTTTGGGTTAAACCTTTACACCCATGGGTAAAGTTTAATACTGATGGAAGTTTCAGTCATGATGAAGCTGGAATTTGGGGTGTTTTCAGAGACCACTTTGGTAGTTGCTTTCTTCACTTTTTCTATCTTGGAGTTGCTCATGATGCCTTAGAAACTGAGTCCATGGTTGTTTTTTGGGCTTTTTGGATCTCCTAGAAATGTAGTATGAACTACATCCATGTTGAATCTGATTTAGAGGCTTTGGTGCAGATCTTGTTAGAGCAAATTTCTCCTCCTTGGCACATTGCTCATTGGATATACAGAATTAAGAGTTTGGTTGGTCAACTTTCTACAAAATTTTCTTTTATACATAGGGAGGGCAATAGGCCTGCAAACTGGCTTGTTAAATTTAGTAGATGTAATAATGTAACAGATGTGTCTCGATCTTGTAATTCCTTTTAAGGCAATGAATTGTTAGTTGAGTGAACCTGATGATTTGGGTCTACTTAAGTATTTTTTGGATATATATATATATATATATCCAAAAAATACTTAAGTAGACCCAAATCATCAGGTTCACTCAATTCAGGTTCACTCAAGTATGGTGTTGCAAATTAAAAAGAAAATATCATTATTAAATATTTTAGTCACTATGGTTATTCTGGTTGTCCAGATTTGTGATGAGTGGCTGCCAACATAAAGTCAGTCGTTGGTAGGTGATTGGCCGGTCAAGAGCTTAGCTTTATCACTTGATTTCCTCCAAATTTTAATATAATAAATAGAGTTGTTAAGTAGATTAAACCATTAATATAACCTTCAGACTATCGATACTTCCAAGCTAAGAACTTGTTTAGTAGTCTAGAATTCTGTTAGGATTAAAACATCTCCTTCTCCGTGGGATCGACAATCCAGACTCAATAATCTTATACTAATTGAATGAATATCATATACTTGCATGAAACATAAGGGTGCAAGAACAACTGATATGGATGATAGGTGTAGAGTCACATTGCAGCACAAAATAAGTTAAAAAATTCAAAATACACGACTACGAGTGAGTACACCCGAAAACCAACCTAATAACGAGTTTTTAGCGTTGTTGTCGGGTGATGTGCCAAAAAATATACTTTTTTTATGATATATTTTATAATGATATTGCACTTTAAAGGTATTTTTTCTTAGTTTCTTGGTTTCAGGTACATCAAATTGAAGAATTTAGAGTGATTGGAGCAATAGCAACAAAAATAAATCAAAATGGAGCAAACTTGAGCAAACTGGGTTGAACCGGGGAACACCGGAGCCATGGGGCTAAAACCGGGCACTTAAGTGCCTGTACCCGGTGCTTAGGCACCACCAGATAGAGAGGAGGGTACTTTAGCGCTCAAAATCAATGCTTAAGCACCGAAGATGGTTTTCAAAATATTTTCTAGAATATACATCAGATTTGGACAATTTTTGAAGCGGTGATTTGTCCGCCTTTCTAGGAATTCATTGGAAATTATTGAAGGGACTTTAGAGAAGGATTTTGGGTAGTTATAAGGAAGTTTTTGAAGAATTTTCAAGAGGCACTTGAGGCACCATTTGGAAGGTTCATTGAATTTGGACACTTTTGAAGAGACTCTTAAGCACCTCTTAAAAAATTATAAATAAGGCTTGAAAATATTTTTAAAATTACCCTTGAACTAATTGAAGAGGAGAAGAAGGCTTGGAGAAGAAGAAGAAGGCTTGGGACGACAAGGTAAGAAAAAAAGAGAGAGAGTGAGAGATTCATTCTTTTCTTTTCACTTTGTTCTTGAAGAGGATTATAAGGAGATTGCTTTTGATATACAAGGAGAGTTTTATTTCCATCAAAGATAAGTTATTTTATTGTATTTTGATTTGAATTTAGCACTTTATTTGTATGGTTTCAAAGTCTTGTTCAATGAAAAGTTCTTATTGCAATGAAAAGTTCTGAAAAGTTCTTATTGTTTCTCCATGTGTAGTAAGTAGTTTTCTTTACTCTTCCCTCTTATAATGAATTAATATGCATGTGAAGGATATATAATTGAGTTGAGTAAGAATATATTGTAATGTGCTTACTTTGTTCTTCATTTACATGTAAACTTGATCAACTTCCATGTTAAAATCCGTTGTGAGAACATGTAAGATCCATGATGGGGTTGTCTCAATTAACTATGGTAGAATCACATGAGGTTGTATGATTAAGAATGTAGTCCGTATAGTTGAGTGTAAATAAATAGAAAAATAATCTTTGATGGGTTTAGAATTAGAGGACTTTAGAATGAAAAGCTAAATCCCCTAATTTGTTTCGTAATTTTAGGTCTTAATATTAGATGTTAGCCTTCAAGTGAAGGGACGAGGGGACTCTAGAGTGAGAGCTAGTATCTCTCCTACCTAACCAGTCCTTAGAATTCTTAAACTAAGAATTAACCGCTGTTATTTATATTACTTACCCAAGGATAAATAATGTAATTACTCTTATTTTTCACAATCTCTCTCACTACTTGGTTTACTTTTACTCATGTCACTAATTTTATTGCATGAGGAAGGGTATTTTTAATATGTTAAACCCCAATTTCCAATTTTCACTAAGTATTTTAGTTTAGGAGTAGAAGTAGTATTGTAGTGATAATTTTAGGATATAATTAAAACTAAACCTTCATCAACTTTTCAACATAGGGCGTGTTATTCTAGACTAGAATTTCTTTTCAAAGCCGCCGTGATTAAACTCGATCTCTGTTGGATCAATATTTGGGGGCTTAATTAGAAAGCTCTATATTACTTGATAATGATACATAAAATTATGTAGAATGCCTACTCCTTAAAGATATAAGTGAAATCTTACTTTGTTTAGGATCAAGTTTTTGTTGTTACCTAGAATTAAAATCTTTAAGTAGTGGTGTCAACTTCATAAATCCTTGCATATAAAAAATATCGGGATCAAGTTTTTGGCGCCATTGCCAAGATTGCAACAGTTGATCTTGACTTTTAGGAAAACTTTAGTTGAAGTAATTAGACTTAGAGTTGGAAAACTGTAGTGTCGTAAAAATTGTCTTAGTGTCAAAATTATTTTTTTTTATGAATAAGTGTTGTGAAAAAACTGTTTGTGTGAAAAATAAGGTGTTTGTTAAAATGTTTTATTCTGTTAAATATATTTTTTATTTTCTTTGTTTAATATTTAATTTATTTCTTATTGTGTTGAGTATGTAAAATAATGGACCTGCAGTACTTGTGCCTTATGATCTCGAGTTAAAAAAAAGAAGAAAAAAGAAAGTACTTGAAAAACTAAAAATAGAAATGGAAAACATTCAAAGAAATAACTTGAAAAATTATCAAAAAATCATTGAGGGACTATGTAAATCCAACGACTAAATAAATTCACTCAAGTATACAAGCTTCTGTTATAGAAGCTGACTCATTTGAACTAAATCCAGTGATTATCCAACTAGTGCAGAACAAAGAATTTGTCGGAATTCCTTCAGAGGATCCTTATTTACACTTATCAAGATTTCTAGAACTTTGTGATACATTTTGTTATAACATGTCAAACGATGCTGTTAGACTAAGACTTTTTCCTTTCTCACTAAGGGATAAGGCTAAAATGTTGTAAGGCTAAAATGTTCCTGGTTCTATTAAAAATTGGGAGGAGTTAACTCAGAAATTCTTGGCTAAGTATTTTCCACCTTCAAGAACTACTAAACTTAGAAAAAATATTATCTCATTTTGTCAGTATAAAAGGATATCATTATACAAAGCCTTGAAAAGATTCAAGGAACTCCTAAGAAAGTGCCCACACCATGCTCTACCCGATTGGTTAATCATTCAAACTTCTTACAATGGGTTAGTAGGATTCTTTAAGTCAAAAATTGATGCTGCTACTAGTGGATCGTTAATGTCAAAACCATTTGTTGAAGCATATGCATTAATTGAAGAAATAACTACAAATGAATTTTAATGGCCCTCTATAAGGGTAAACCCTAAAAAGGTAGCCAGTGTTCATGATACAGATTTGATTGTAATTCTTGCATCTGAGGTTGTTGCAATATCAACGAAGTTGGAACAATTTGGAATGCATTAGTCTTAGTTTACTACGGTAAGTGATGAAAGTTCATTAGGGCATATGATTGATTATAACTTTTTGTATGAAACTTTAAATAGCATAAACAACTTGTATTCTAACTTTTACAGCCAAGGTTAGAAGAATCATCTTAATTTTATTATCATAATTTTAACTGGAATCATACTAACTGGGGGTGGAAACCAACAATGGGAAAATAATCACGCAAATCCTAATGAAAGTTGAAATAATCAGGGGAACACAAACTATTGACCTTCATATCCAGTGGGCTCTAACAATGATCAACAATTTGAGAATAAGATGTCTATAGAAGAAGTGGTATTACAAATGGGAAACTAGTTGCAAAGTTAAAATATTACGATTAGAAACATAGATAATCAATTGGGACAAATTGCTAATTCACTTAGCAATAGACCCCAAGGAACATTTCCTAGCAACACTAAGATCAACCTAAAGAGAACAATAATGAATAAATAGAAGCTGTCTATTTAAGATGTGGAAGAAAGATAGAGGATGTGGTTAGAAAAGAGAAAGAAGTTATGAGATAAATAAAGGAAACTAGAAGACCTAAAGAACATGTTTCTAAAAAAGAAGTTGTGAGAGAAACAAAGGAAACTAGAAGACCTAAAGAACATGTTTCTAAGGATCTAAACAAATTAAAATCTCCAACTAAAATCAATTTAGAAAGACCACCACCTCCATTTCACCTCCATTTCCTCAAAGACTTAACAAAGACTTAAACAACATGAGTAGGATAAACAATTTTCAAAGTTCATGGAGGTACTTAAGAAGTTAACAAAAAATATTCCTTTCGCTGAATATTTGGAACATATGCCAAGTTATGTAGAGCTTATGAAGGAGATATTAAATAAAAATGGAATTTTGGGGATTACAAGACCATTGTACTAAGTGAGGAGTGTAACGTTATACTTCAGAAAAAGCTTCCTAAAAAACTTAAGGATTCTTGTAGCTTAACAATTCCTTGTGCAATTGGAGAAAGATTATGTGGAAAAGCTCTATGTGATTTAGGAGCGAGCATTAATGTGATGCCTCTATCTATATTTATAAGGTTAGGTTTAGCCGATATTTCTTCCATTACTGTAACCCTTTAGTTAGCTGATCGATGTATCATTTATCCAAAAGGGTTTAAAGACGTGCTTATTAAAATGGATAAATTTATCTTTCGTATGGACTTTATTGTATTAGATATTGAAGGTAAAGAAAATGCAACTTTTTTGAGGAGACCTTTTCTTGTTTTTGGACAAGCTATGATAGATGTGCAAAAAGGAGAGTTGACTATGAATACTAATGACCAGGAAGTCACTTTTGATGTGTTAAAGACTATGAAATATCCAGCTAAGAGAAAAGATGATGATTGTTTTTTGATGAATGAAACTGATTATCTAAGTAAAGACCATTTCCAAGAATCTTTTGAGAGTAAGTTAATAGATAATATCAAAATGGACTTTCATTATGAATTGATAATGTTGTTTAAATAAGACAGTATGTATGTTTAGAAGAAGTGTGAAATGTTGGACGTTATCATAAATGGTAAACTTCTAATTCCATCTGTTGAAAAATTTCATAAATTTAAGATGAATTTACCCCATAAAATTTTAAAGCCTACCTATTTAGGGAATTTATCTACTCAACCAATCGTTATATCTTCAGATTCGACTCAATCACAAGAAGAAACTAAATTGAATGATGTAATAGTAAAAAGTCTCCTAAGAAAGAGTTATTCAAAATCACTGAATGACATATTCCATGGTAAACATACAAAATGAATGAGGTTTTGAAGCTAGGGAAACCAAAGTAAACATTAGATACATTGTGTCGTCGATGTTAGACTAAGCACTTAGTGGGAGGCAACCCGTGTTTATCTTTGTTATCTGTTTAGTGTGATTGTTATTATGTTTGATTGGATAATAGTGAGATGTTCAACTTTGATCCATGTTTTATGTGTAAGAGTGGATTGGATTAATTTTGTAAGGTAATACCTTTATCATGACTAGATTTGTACATGATTTCTTGTAGTAACAGGTTGACAAATATGTTACAATTTAGTTCTCAACCGGAGCTGAGCATTATTTTGAAGCATTTAGAGTTTGGATATGGTCCACTTCATGTCAGCTATATTAGTTCCTTTATCTGACTTTGTCTTCACCGAGTAAGGTCATGAAATTACTTAGTGAACAACATCTTATTTACCAGATTGTGTATACCTTATACTTAAAGTAACCCTGAAATTAACAACACATGAGGGAATTATGGTCCATGGGTGATAACCATATAAGGTTTTATAATACACCCACATTATTAGTTTTGTTTCTTTCATTAGAAATTGAAAGTAAAGAAGGGAAATGTGAGAAGGGAGATCGAACGAATGAATTAACCTCAGTTGTTGTTTGTTTATGAATATGTGAATCTATGTATTGGAGTTTGTGTGCCTATGTTTGTGAGTCAAGTTGGATGATTCATTGAAGATTAAAAAACTTATCTCAATGTTTTAAACATGTTAGCATCCAACAATTCCTTTATAAAGTTTAAAATGTGTTCATGTTTAATCTTAAGCTTGTACTTCTTCTATTATTTAAAATTCCTTTACAGTGTTATGTCAAAAATGTTTATGTTATATTTACTTTCTACTACAATTTTCTACAATGTGTTATTTGTTGATATTTTTGTAGGATTTGTAGTATATTGTAAAAGTGATCTTTCCCTGCCACATATTTTTGTACTTCTTTGTTACACAAGTTTGAGCTTAAGTTTGGGAGGAAAAGAAAAATGTTTCCAATTTAAACCTTACTTGTTTTTAAAAGTACTACAAATAATTTTATATTTTTTTCCTAATGATTATTGTTTTATGGAGTCACCTTAAGGTTGTAAATGGGGTAGGAAAACTTAAATGATATTTTTAGAAAAGGGTGAACCTAGAGTTAAGGATATTTAGTGGAGAACTTGGGAAAAAATAACTATCTTTAGTAGGAAGAATTGTATTTTGGAAAAATTAAGGATTCTTAGAATTTTTATTTTCAAACATTTAAGGCTTTTTTTAAAAAGTATTTAAAAAAAGTACATCTTTTCAAGTGAAGGAAAGAAATAATTTTTAACATTAGAGGAGGATAGTGCAATTCAAAATTATTTAAGGACTTCTCCAGATATAGCAATCCTCACATAAAAAAAAAGTGGAAAAGAAATGAGTGGATAAAAAAGATCCTAAAAAAGAAAAAGAGAATGAAAAAAAAAGTGAGGAGAAGCTTCAGGAGAGGTCCTAATAAAAAATTGGTTTTACTTGAGTCTTTCTAGAATAAAGAAATTAGAACAATGTTAAGCTTGCTTTTTATACTTATATTAGTAAAAATTATTTTTAAGAGAGTTCCTAAGTCTAGAAAGTAAAGTTCATAGGATCCGAAGTTTGAAAAATCTGCATATATTTCTGAATTAGTAAGGAAAACAAATTCCTAAGTTTGATGATAAATATTTTAGACCCTGGGCTTGTCTGATTCACTAGAAGTTCTTCTAATTTGAACTATCATATTTTTAGAACACAATTTTATCAATTCTATAGGAAGACCCATTAACTCTAACCTACAAAAATTATTTTAAAAATGTGGTATTACTTGAGAACAAGTAATGTTTAAGTCTGGGGGATATATATGTGGCTAAAAATGTATTATTTTTCATGATAAATTTTATAATGATATTGCACTTTAAAGGTATATTTTATGTTTTTTTAGGAACATCAAATTGAAGAATTTTGAGTGATTGGAGAAAAAGGAACATATAATTGAGTAGAGTGAGAATTTATTATGATGTTCTTACTTTGTTCTTTATTTAGATGTGAACTTGATCAACTTCCATGTTAAAATTCATTGTGAGAACATGTAAGATCCGTGATGGTGTTGTCTCAATCATCTGTGGTAGAATCACATTAAATTGTCTGGATGAGAATGTAGTCCATATAGCTGAGTGCAATTAAATAGGAAAAAATTTGATGGGTATAGAGCTAGAGGACTTTAGAGAAACAGGCTAAAGCCCTCAATTTGTTTCTCAATTTTAGGTCTTAATACTACATGTTAATCTTGAAGGGAGGGGACGGGGGGACTCTAGAGTGAGAGCTAGTATCTCTCCTGCCCAACCAGTTTTTAGGATTCTTAAATTATGAATTGACTAATGTTCTTTATATTACTTATCAAAGGGTAAATAATATAATTGCTCTTATTTGTCACAATCTTTATCACTACTTGCTTTACTTTTAGACATATAACTAACTTCATTGCATGAGGAAGGGTAGTTTTAATATATTAAACCTCACTTTATGATTTTCACTAAGTATTTTAGTTTAAGAGTAGAAGTAGTATTGTTTTGATAATTGTAGGATATAATCAAAACCAAACCTTTATCAACCTTAGAAGCTAAGGTGTGTTATTCTAGCTTGAATTTCTTTTGAAAGCCACCATGATTAATCTCAATCTTCACTGGATGGATATTCAGAGCTTAATCAGAAAGTCCTATATTAGATTATAACAATATGTATACTTGCGTAGAATCTCTACTACTTAAAGATTTAATTGAAATCTTACTTTGCTTAAGATCAAGTTTTTGGCACCGTTGCCTGAGATTAAAATCTTCATGTAATTGTGTCAACTTCATAAATCCTTACATATAAAAATATCAGGATCACTGGGGAAGCGGCAATATAATTAACTTAAGAAAACTTTAGTTGAATCTATTAGGACATAGACTTAAAAAATTTTAATTTTTCAAATTATATTTTTTATTGTCTTTCTTTGTTTTTATGAAAAAAAAATTTAGAAAAAAAAATCAAAAATTTATTTTTGTGTTTGTTTAGTGTGATAGCGTAAAACTAATTATCAGAATCTTTAATTATTTGATGTGAAGTGTAGGACCTTTGAGACTTGTACCATTTGATTCAAAACTAACGAGAACAATGAAAAATAAGAAAATAAAAAAGTCTCTAAGAACTTGCATGAGAACTGTCAAATATTCAACACAACAAATTAGATAATAAAATAAATTAATGAATATCATAACACACATAGAAAATTAAGGGAATATACTAATCCTAGAAATTCATTCAATTAATTAAACTCCTACCGTAGAAACTAATGACCAAAGGAAAATATGTTGAGATTTTCATACATATTTCATACTGTTTTTAATAGCATCACACATTAGTTCAAATGGTTCCTCCCAGTGACCAGAGGAAAATATGTTGAGATTTTCATACCTATTTTATACTGTTTTTTATGATATTGCACTTTAAAGAAAGGTATTTTTGATGTTTTGTTGTAGGAATGATGTATTAGGGTCATTGAAGCAAAAAGATGCAGAAAGGAGCGAATTTTGAGCAAAAAAGGACCAAAAGACAAAATTCTTTAGAAGCCCGCCGACGGTGCCATCGACCTCGCCGACAACGAGATCGATGGTTATGCCTACTCAAGCTTTGAATAAGACCAAATTTTGAAGGGATGCTTAGGCACTCTTGGGAAAGCTCATCCACAACTTTAAAAGAACATTTTTGGCCAAAAATTGGAGAGTCTAGAGGTCCTAGATGTTAGAGAGGTTCCATAAGTGTATTTACTAGAGTTCCAATATTGTTAGGATTTCTTCAAGAGATTGTAAGAGTGGAGGGAAAGTGAGAGATTTCTTCCTTCTTGCTACTTCAGCTCAATATATATATTTCTAAATCCTTAGACTTAGAAAGAAATGTGAATTTGCGAACTTCGAGGAGTGTTCTTGGGGAAAAATTAGAGATAAGTTATATACTTGTTGTAGTTTGTATGAATTTGATTTTATATATGAATTCTGAGTTTTATTGTGTTTTCCCAAGAGTTCTGAGGAAATTTTGTCTTTCTCCTTGTCTCGAGATTTGTGAAATGGTGATTTGAATTGGTGAAGCCATGAAAATGTTTATGAAATTGTGATGATCTTTTCACTTCAATTTTAATTTACTTTCAATCTGGCTAATTGACTTGTTAAAATATGTTTAGTTTTATAATTTAAGGGAAGATTACATCAAAGATTCAGGGAGGTCAAAGCCCTTGGAAGTTGGGTGCAAATAAATAGGGAAATAATATTATCGGGCGTAGAATTGGAGAATTTAGAGTGATAGACTAAAATCCCCAATTCGGTCCTATCGTTTAGGTGCTGAAGTGTAGATGTTAGCCCTCAGGTGAGGGGTGGCGCCGCGGAGGGGGGAGCCGGTATCCTCCCAGCCTAGCCGCAAATTCAGTAAAAGCATAGGATTAATCAATTTTCTTTATGCCTAGACCAAAAGGTAAGGAATAGGTATGCTCCTATTTGACATAATATAAATTGAACTAATTCATTTTATCCATTCACCATACCATTCACACAAGGAGAAGGATGCTTTCTTATATATTGAATATCAAAATTAAACGTTATTCTTATATATTGAATATCATTATTGAATATCATAATTAAACCCTACTTAATATTCCTAGTTATTTATTAGTTATTAAAATTATATATTTATTTCAATTTCCTATTAGTGACAAATAAGAAAATTGAATGTCGTTGTTGTGATTAAATTATTGCTTTTCTAAAGTCTTAGTTTGTAATTCTAAACTACTCCCTGTTGGATTGATATCTAGTACTCCATTAGAGCTTTATATTACTTGAGTGATACGTATATCTACATTGATAAGTTTGACTTTACAATTATTGAATATTTAATACGTCCATATTTATCTTATATTTTATTGCATATATAAAGTCGCTGTCAAGTTTTTGGCGCCATGTCGGGGAGTGATTGAGTGAGTGAGTAAAATAACGATCAGAGTAACGAACAAATTAGGATTATTAGAAAATTTTTTACTTAAATGGCAACTTATTTTTATATTTAAATTTAGTTAATTATATTACTGAGTACTGATTTCAAATTGTAAGCATAAATTTGAACCTGAAAATGTTATACCCTACGATTCGGAATAAGAACGCACTGTTAGAAGGATCAAAAAATTAAGAAGAGAACCTAGAATTTCTGATACAATGGAAAACAACCTGAACAATCAAGGAATAGAGAATGAACACCAACCTAGACCCCTAAGAGATTATGCAAATCCTACAGCAGATGAGATTCACTTATCTATCCAAAACCCTGATGTAGCTGCTAATTCATTTAAGCGTAAACCT
>NW_018165586.1:89803-91099 GCF_001263595.1 Phalaenopsis equestris | reverse complement strand
TAAACTTAGAAATGACATAACATCGTTCTGTCAGATTGATGGAGAGTCAATATATGAAGCTTGGGAGAGATTTAAAGATCTTCTTAGGAAATGCCCTCATCATTTGTTACCAGATTGGTTAATAATTCAAACTTTTTATAATGGATTAGTGCGATCTCTTAGATCGATTATTGATGCTGTGGCTGGTGGTTCTTTAATGTCAAAATCTTTTGATGAGGCTTATTCAATAATAGAACAGATGCCTACCAACAATTTTCAATGGGTCTCTGAGCGGGTAAATCCTAAAAGAGTAGCTAGTATCCATGATTCTGATGCAATATCTATGTTAGCTTCACAGATTGCTGCAATATCAAAGAAATTAGATCATTATGGGATGAATTATTTTCAACACCTCCCATGATGGAAGAGAATTCATCTGGGCAATTTGTGGATGTTCAACCTTCATATGAGACCTTAAATGCTATTAATAGACCCAAAAACCCATATTCGAACTATTATAACTCAGGTTGGAAGAATCATCCAAATTTTAATTGGAATAACAATTCTTCTACAAATCAATAATGGGCAAACAACCTAGTGAACCCATTAGGAAATTCACCCGACCAAGGAAATGTTCCTCCAGGATTTAACAGTAATACTCAAATTAAGGAGAAGAAGTTGTCTATGAAAGAGCTGATGTTAAACATAGGTCAACAATTACAGAATCAAGGAAATCAATTATAAAATCAAGGCACCAATTAGGGCATATCGCTTCCGCGCTTAGTAACCGAACATTAGGAACTTTTCCTAGTACTGTGGAACCAAATCCTAAAGACCAAGGGAAAGAACAAATCAAAGCGATATAATTATGAAGTGGAAAAGAATTGGAAACAAGGGTGCAAAAAGAAACAGAAATTGGAAAAGAGAAAGTGGATACCAAAAAAGAAAAGGATCATGAATACCCAGATTTAGAGTATCCATTTAAACCAATGAAAATTACTGTAAAGAAACCTCCACCACCATTTCCTCAAAGATTGAAACAACACAAACAGAATAATTAATTTTCCAAATTTTTAGAAATTCTTAAGAAAATAACAGTAAACATTCCCTCGTAGAAACTTTAAAGCAAATGCCCAATTATGTGAAATTTATGAAAGATATTCTGAACAAGAAATCTGAACAAGAAAAGAAAGTTTACGGATAATGAAACTGTTGCACTTAGCAAAGATTGTAGTGCAACTATTCAGAAAAAGCATCTTGAAAAATTAAAAGATTCTGGCAGTTTTACAATACCGGGTGCGATAGGTGGAAAATTTT
>NW_018165586.1:86521-87220 GCF_001263595.1 Phalaenopsis equestris | reverse complement strand
AAAAACTTGTGATCGATGTCAACGAGTAGGCAATATATCTAGAAGAAATGAAATGCCTCTAAATTTCATGTTAGAAGTTGAGATCTTTGACGTTTGGGGATTAGATTTTATGGGACCATTTATTCCTTCATTTGGGAACTTATATATATTAATTGCAGTGGACTACGTTTCTAAGTGGACTGAAGCACAATCTTTACCTCATTGTGACGCTAAAAGAGTTTCAAGATTTTTGATGAAAAATCTTTTCACTAGATACAAAATGCCTATAAAGATTATCACTGATGGAGGATCTCATTTTAGAAATAAATACATTCAGAGATTGGCAGAAAGATTTAATATTATTCATATAATCTTTACTGCCTATCATCCTCAAACCAGTGGGTTAGTTGGAGTTTCTAATAGAGAGATCAAACAAACACTTGAAAAGACTGTAAACCCTAGTAGAATAGATTGGTCCACTAGATTGGATACCGCATTATGGGCTTACAGGACTGCTTATAAATCTCCTATTGGAATGACTCCTTACTTGTCACTTACCAGTAGAATTGGAGCATAAAGCGTATTGGGGATTAAGGAATTCAATTATAATTTGAAATATGCTCGTAAGAAGAGATTGTTACAATTAAATGAATTGGAAGAATTAAGAAATTAGTCATATGATAACGATAAAATTTATAAGGAATTATGGCATGATCGGAA
>NW_018165586.1:85691-86410 GCF_001263595.1 Phalaenopsis equestris | reverse complement strand
AAGTTTATACTTACGGAGCTGTTGAAATTGAAGATCAACAGATGAGAAATAGATCTAAAGCAAAATTGGAAATAGATTTAAAGTAAATGGACACAGATTAAAACCATATTATCAGGGTAAAAGACCAAATTTTAAAGAGGTTTTAATGATCAGTCAACCTGAATGACACCTGAATAGGTCGGGCTGACGACGCTAAACCAAGCGCTTTATGGGAGGCAACCCATATTTATCTTTACTTTTATCGTAATTATAGTAGTTTTTATTTGAAATTATCATTAGTTTGTGGTAGTATTAAACTCAACTACTCTTATTTACCCTTAAAACATCTTAAAAATTGGATCCATAATAAAAATTGGAAAGCATTCGGACAAGAGCAAAACTGTGAAAATTTTGCCTTGGGCGTCGACGCCACCGACAGTGGGTTTTTTTCTCGAGAATCCAGACAAAATTAATAGAGAGGCTCGCCGACGGACCCATCGCCCCTGCCGATGGTGAGACCGATGAATTGATGGCTATGCGGGTTCAAATGGCAGATTTTGGCGATTTTTGGATGGGAATTGTCTTTTTAAACTCAAAAATTTGACTTGCAGTTCATATTTTCCCTCCAAAAATGAAGTGAAACTCTACCAATTTCATTCCTATGGCGTCTGATTCCCCTGATAATCCTAGAATGCAAGTTTTCAATCGCCGAAAGTTTATTAGTGCGGAAGCGCAACGAA
>NW_018165586.1:82594-85575 GCF_001263595.1 Phalaenopsis equestris | reverse complement strand
GATTGAATAATCCCACGACGGATATTGAAGAAATGATAGTGCGGCGAAGATGGGAAGTGTTGTGCTACTCTACTACCGCCGTGGTGGTTCCAGTGGTGAAAGAATTTTATGCAAATTTGCATGGAATAAACCAAGGAGTTGTTTATGTGCGAGGAAGATGGATCACTTTCACTCCTGCATGGATCAAAAAATTATATATGATAGAGAATGTTCTTGTTTGCCACTATTCCAATTTCGTCCCAACAAGAAACTAGATGAATGAGATTTACCAATATTTAACGGACGAAACTAACGACTAGGAAATAAGAGAAAACGGGCATGTTAGTTTTTCTGCAACACTCCTGAATCCCGTTTCAAAACATCGGCACTTTTTCATTTCTGCAAAACAGTTACCGATAATGAAGATCAGTAAAGTTTCTAAAGAAAGTGCCATTTTGAATTACTGCCCCTGCATCCAACCAAAAGGGACTGCCGATCGACATTGGATCTATAATTGTGAAGTCGGTTTTGGGCCTGATTGTTCATGGATCAACTTATTTGCTTGGACACCCCTCCATAATTTTCTCACTTTGCAGTCAGTTCCAAGTGTCCTATGAAAATTGGGAAAAGGTACTGCTACCTTGGAAGCACTTGGATCCAACTGAAAGATTTCCAATTTTTAAAGATGAAAATGACATGGCCATTATAGTAGATCAATCATCTCAGAATTCACTGCCAATTCAACCCTTAATTCTTGACAAGCCTCTGGTGATCCTGCACTGAATCAAGAAATTGGAAAAGGGGGTACAAAATGTCATGAATGCGATTAATAATATCTTCAATTTCTTTGATCATCTGGATTGTAGGATGAAAGAACATTTTGAGCACTCTGGACATTTAGAAGACAGTTTGATACGACTGGTGAGGAGGATGAAATTGATAGAGGAAGCTTCTACTGAAGAATTTCCATTCCGACCCTTCTACATCCTCTTTGTTCATGTGCAAGCAATGGGTGATCTCAGAGGAGAATTGAGTACCGAGTCTGAGGATAAGTAGATTTATATTACTACTTATCTATCTATCTATCTATGTATTTTGATTTGAACTTTGTATTTGCTTTTCTTTAGAATTATGCTTTTAGATCTCTGTATAGTTGAGTCTATGCATAGGATATTTTGTTCTCAACATTTTGAGTATTGTGGCTTGGATTGCGACATTAAATTAATTTATTGAGGTTGAGAAAATACCAAACTTAGGTGTGTTATGTAACATATATTGTAACCCTTGGAATTTATATATAAATGTAATGTTTTGTGCTGTGAAAGTTTATATGTGCTAAGTACATCAATTATTTACTTAAAATTATGTCTATAATGATTAAATGGATGTCGTTTAGGCTTGGAATTGATTGAAATTGCAAAAATCTAGAATTTAGATAAAATCAATAGAGCCCGCCGACGAGAGCCCGTCGACGGCGCCCTCGACGCCGCCGACGATTAGAATTTCCCGAGACTTAGGATTTAAATTCCAATTGAGCGCGCCGACGGCGCCGACGGCGAGCTCACGAAAAACACCTTCAAATATGATTGACCAGTCAACCGCCACCATTCATTATCCCCTTCCTCCTAAAAATGCAATTTTCAACCTAGGGCTTGAGAGATCTTGGATTAGGAGGCAATTTCAAGGCTTTTTGACACCGGATTTGATCATCTCTAGGTAAGAGCTTCACTCCAAGCTAAAAATATTTGATTTCCACCATGAATTTCTTCCACATTGAGGAGATCCAAAAAACTTGGGAATGTGAAGAAAATTTGGGAAGGAATTCATGGATCTTATTATTGAACTCTTAGAATTACTATTGGAAGCCATGGTTTACATATTTGAAGTAATTTTTGATTTTTTTCTATAATTTGACTAGATTAAAATGGTTCCACGACAAAGGAGAAGAGTTGAGTTCGACGAGTCTCGCTTCGTCAATGTGATGGCTCAAAAAAAATTACTTCCATATTTAAAGGAAAGAAGTGCATACAAGATTGAGTTTTTAAAAGTCCAGGATAAGAAATCGAACGAGTTATTGCCAAGCGGAGGTGAGAAAACTTTTGTTACACCACTAATAAAGCTGATGCAAATGTTGTGAAGGAGTTGTATGCCAATGTGATTTATTCTGATGACGAAATTGTTCAAGTGCGTGGATTCCCTGTTGAGTTTACTGTGTTGAGTTTACTGCCGCCCGTGCCGCCCGCATCAACACTTTTATGAAGTCCCAAACTCTTACAGCTATCAATATGAATCCTTTAGTACGATGGAAGGCTACCTCAATGATGTGACCAACTTTCTCAATGATGGGAAAGGAACATGGAAGATAAAGCAGCGAGAAGGGTAAATTTTTCTGCTTCCATGCTGAATGCCACCTCTAAGGTGTGGTACTATTTCATTTCCTCTACTCTGTCACCAACCTATCACCATAGTGAAGTAACTAGAGATAGAGCTATTTTGAATTTCTGTATTCAGAATAGTAGAACTATAAATGTGGGGAGAAGAATTCTTAAGAATATATTGACTACGACAAGTAGTAAGACTAGTGGAGGTCTAGGGCATCCTGAACTTATTTATATAATTTGTAAACTTTCTGGAGTAGAATTTGGAGATGAAGAATGGGTTTATCCTATGAAATCCATTAGTAAAGCTAATTTGAAGACTTGTGAATCCCATGAGAAATAGAGAACTGGGAGTAGAAGTCAAGAACCCTCTACTAGTATAGATGTCCCCTCTACAAGTTATGACCTTCCACCTTCTAGTTCCCCTACCCTCTCTGATTTGATGACTGAGTTGACCTTGCAGCAGAAGAGTATAGAATTGATAAGTGAAAGGATTGGAGGTTTAGAACATTGACACGATTATGATAGTGAGTACCTGCAGAGGCATTCAAATTTTGAGGTAGCCTATTATGAAGCTCAGGCCCGACACTACAGAGGTGAGGCTGATGTTTCTTTTCCTGAGTG
>NW_018165586.1:82180-82485 GCF_001263595.1 Phalaenopsis equestris | reverse complement strand
ATCTTTTTGTAATAGAAATGGATGTTTATGTATTTGAACTTTCATTTTGTGTACTTAGATAATTTTAATTTTTATAAAGTTAGTGTGGTAGTTAAATGTGCATGTGTAGTTCAATAGACATTAAGTAGAATTGTGGATTATAATGTGATTTTTGTTTCGCATTTTAGTTTTAATTGTTTAGTATTGTGTTTGTGTTAGGAAATGTTGTGCTTATTTAATGTTTCAGTTTTATACTTATTTCAAAATTTCATTACCCAGAAATTCCTCTAATGATTTATATGTGTAGAAAGCTCCTAATATTACAG
>NW_018165586.1:52928-82138 GCF_001263595.1 Phalaenopsis equestris | reverse complement strand
CTACAATACTGAGGTATGATTTATATTTATAGTTTTTCTTTTCGCCTGTATTATTTCATATTTAAAAATTTAAGTTTGGGGGAGGGAAGAAAAAGATTAACTATTAGATGTCCTCTATTTCAATATTTTCAAAAATTATTTATATGATTTCATGTAGTGAATTTAAAACGTGTGATCGGTGTTAGATATTAGGTAATAATTCAAGAAGAAATGAAATGACTCTAAATTTTAATTTGGAGATTGAAATTTTTTATGCATGGGGATTGGTTTTTATGAGACCATTTATACCCTCATTCTGAAATATATACAAATTAATTGTGGTGGATTGAGTTTCAAAATGGATTGATGCAATAGCTTTATCTCGATGTGATGCTCGTAGTGTTTCAAAATTTTTAAATAAAAATATTTTTATAAGATATGAAATGTTGAGAGTAATCATTACCAATGGAGGATCTCACCTTAGAAATATAATAGTATCAAGATTGGTGGAAAAATTTAATATAGTGCATAAAGTTGCAACTACTTATCATCCCAAGACAAGTGGTTTAACAAAAGTATCTAATCGTGAAATTAAGAGAATTTTGGAAAAGAGTGTTAATCCAAGTAAAATGAATTGGTCTACTAGATTAGATACTACATTGTAGGCATATAAGATAGCCTATAAGACACCTATAGGAATGTCCCCTTATATATTAATTTTTGGGAAGACTTGTCACTTGCCAGTTGAATTGGAGCATAAAGCTAAAGCTTATTGGGCTATAAAATTTATTGGGCTATAAAAGAATTCAATTTCAATTTGAAAGAAGCTGGTGAGAAAAGATTCTTGCAATTGAATGAACTTGAGGAAATCAAAAATGAATCTTATGACAATGCGAGGATTTATATGAAAAAGATGAAAGAATGGCACGATCAGAAGATAATAAAAAGAGAAGTTGAACCTGGACAAGAAGTCTTATTATACAATATAAGTTTGAAATTATTTCCTAGAAAATTGAAATCTAAGTGGAAAGAGCCATTTAGAATTATAAAAGTCTATCCCTATGGGGCAATTAATATTGAAGACCAAAATACTGGAGGAATATTTAAAGTGAATGGGCACATATTGAAATCATATATTGATGGTCAAAGACTAGCTTTTAAAAAGACAATAATGTTGGGTTACGTAGAATAAGACTGGGAATGTCGGGCAAACGACATTAAACCAAGCACTTTGTGGGAGGCAACTCATTTGTATCATTATTTAACTTTTTTTTAGTTTCTTTTTTTTGAGATATTTTACATATATTTATGGTTATGTCTTTATGTAGTCCGTGTATATGTCTTTATGTAGTCCGGTTATGTCTTTATGTAGTCCGTGTATTTGATAAAATAATTAGAAACATCTTTATTTGCCTAATTTTATGAAAAAACTGAGAATTTATTTGATCGAAATCAAAACGGCAAAAAATTCTGGAACTGGCGCATGATGTGCCAGATTGGTGCATGATGCGCCACTTTCCAGAGAGCTGGCACATGATGCGCCTTGGATCCGAAAATGTTTAAAGAGTGTCAAATGATTTTTTTTGGTGGTTTCTTCTCCATATAACTCCTAAAAACTAACTCCAAACCATATTTTAGCGTGGAAAATGAGGGAAGAGTCACAAATTTTCAATTCTTATGACTTCCCACTCTTGAAACTCCGCTAGATTTATAATTTTTAACTGGAGACAGTTTGACAGTTTCGATGCACAAAAATTACATGGTCGAGTTCTAGTGAAGAAGAGGCTTCTCAAAGAAAGGGGATTTGTGAATCGAGGATTCAACACGCCGAATGCTCGAGTAGAAGAGACTATTGTGCAGAGGCATTCAAAAGTACTTTGCCACACTACTGTCACAGTTCTTGTTCCCGTAGTAAAATAATTTTATGAAAATCTTCATGGGACATGGGATCAACTATGGGATCAACTAAGGAATGATTTACGTGCGTGGTAGGTTTGTGCAATTCACTCCTTCAAGAATAAATGAGATGTTTATGATTGAAAATTTGCCTATCTGTAATTATGCAAACTTTACCCCTACAAGAGAGAATAAGAATGAACTCTACCGTTACCTTACGAATGAGGATGCTAATTGAAGACCACAGATGATAGAAATGTAAGTTTTCCTTCATCATTTTTAAATCCAGTTTTTAAATCCAGTTTATTTTAAATCCAGTTTAAAAAGCCTGACACTTCTTTATTGCATCAAAGTTACTGCCTAACATGAAAATTAGTAAGGTCACTAAGGATAGTGCAATTCTAAATTATTGCATTCAAACTGGAAAACTATTGATGTTGGAGCTATTATTATGAAATCAGATTTGGGTTTGATTTTGAATTGATCTGCAACTAGACGGAGACATCCATCCACTATTTTCTTACTTTGTAGTCAAGCTCAGGTACTTTATAAAAGTTGAGAAAAAAGTGCTACTTTCTTTGAAGACGATGGATCTAGAAGTCTATTGCAATTGTATTGGAATGGGAGATGAAAATACTATGAATGTACCGATGGATCAAGGATCTCAGAATTCATCACCTGTTCAACCCTACTACAACTTGATTACACTTTCAAAAAGGATCAAGAAGATAGAAAAAGATGTACAAAATCTCATGCACATGATAGGGAATATTACTTAAATACTGGATCATCTAGATTGGAGACTGAAAGAGCATTTTGAACATACAGGGCGTATTGAAGATGGATTGGTACATATGTTCAATAAACATACTTGGATTGAGGAGGAAAATTTAACTAATGAATTTCCATTTGGACCCTTTTACAATCTGTATGTGCACTACCAATCGATGGGAGATATCCAGGAGGATGATAGTCAAGATGATGTTTGATCTTAATTTATGCACGTAATGTTTTGTGTAGTACTGTCTGTTTTAGTATATTGTGTTTGATTGCATTTCCTTTTGAATGAACACTATCTATGTTTATGTTTTGAATTTTGATGTTTAGATTTCACTGTTAGGATGTTGGCTTGCTTTAGAAAACTGAATTTGATGTTTGTTGGCTTGAAAAATGTTAGTTTGTAATAACACATATTTTATTTATAAATGTAAGTTTTGTGTTGTTTGTCAAAGTTTGGTGTTAGAGTGATTTTTATATATATTTAGAAAGGTTTATTTGAGTTAAATAAAGGCTGATGTAAAGCGATATGGAGCATATTACCAAAAAAACCAAAATCTAGAAAATTTAAGCTCTGGCGCATGATGCGCCAACTTACAGAGCCTTCGCACATGATGCGCCAAAGGTCCAAACACACTATATGGCCTAGAAAACTGCAAAATTGCATAGAAAAAATCCATTTTTGCTACTTGAGTCATCTTCTACCTCAAGACCTTGGTTTAGGGCATCACATTGTGGGCGAAAGAGAAGGATTCAGAGGCCAAAAACTATAGATTTCATCTTCACTTGGTAAGAGCTTCACTTTAACTTAGAAATTTTTTATTTTCACCATGTATTTTGGGAGATCCAAAAATTACAATTTTTGATGAAAATACTTAAAGAAAACTCATGGTGAAAAGTTTCTTACCAAATAATCTTGCTTGAGGAGTTAGATTTTTGATTTAGTAATTTATTTGGAAGATATTTGGATTCTCGTAGAATTTTTAAATGGCTCCCCGAGTTAAGAGAGGAAGGAACTCTGAGAACTTTGATGCATGAAGATTTAATAGTTTCAAAGCCCAACATAGTTGCAATACTCAAATGAAGACTAAGTGAATGATCTAAGAGCGGGTGTTTGCAAACCCGGGTGGTGAGGTCAAAAGACTGATTCTTGCCAGGAATTGGAAAAGATTCTGCTACTTCAATGCTGTAGCAATTGTCCCGCTAGTTTAGGAGTTATATGCAAACTTGAGATTCACTGTTGATGATCACATCCTAGATAGAGGTAAGCAAGTTGAATTTATTTCTGATCGGATCAATTCTTTTTATGGTTTGAGGGTTGTATTTTTTGATGAATATGTTGCATTTGTGATGACTAACTCATAAAAGTGATTGCATTTTTGACTGATGGAAGAGGGGAATGGAAGATTAAGAATAATAAGATAGTTAACTTCCCTACTTCCCTGTTAACTTCCCTGCTTCCATGTTGACTATTCAATCAAAAATATGGCACCACTTCATTTTAGCCAGACTATTACCAACAAATCATTTGGCTGATGTTACTATAGATAGAGCTGTACTCAACTATTGCATTCAGAACATGAAGGCAATAGATGTGGGTGCACTTATAGTTCAACATGCTCGAAGTATTGATAATAGTTCTACAATTGAAGGATTGGGATACCCTACCTTAATTTTCACTCCATGTCAACAATCAAGAGTAGAATCCCATAGAAATTTAGAGAGATTGCAGCCACAAAATCCGATCGGGAGACATATGATTCGGAGAGTAGAATCATTTAGTGTGTTTAGAAGTTGAAGAAAGGATAGACCCTCTACATTTGCTGCAGGGTCGTCTACTTCTAGATCTATTTCACTTGAAAGTCTTATGGATCAACTGATAATTCAACAAATGGATATAGTAAATATTCAAATTTAGTTGGGAGAGATAGGAGCAAGGAATGCTTATAATGATGAATATTAGCAGAGGAAAGTTCAATATGATATTGATTTTAACAATGCCATTGTAGAACACCTTATGGGTGAACCTAATGTGGAATTTCCTGCTTGCCACAATTTCACTCCCTATACTCCCATTCATGATGATGAAGAAGGAGAAGAAGAAGAAGAAGAAGAAGAAGAAGAAGAAGAAGAAGAAGAAGAAGAAGAAGAAGAAGAAGAAGAAGAAGAAGAAGAAGAAGAAGAAGAAGAAGAAGAAGAAGAAGAAGAAGAAGAAGAAGAATCAGATAATAAAGAGGAAGGAGACGAAGATTAATGTTTTATGAGTCTAGTTTAGTTTGTTTTTTTATTTATGTTTGTTGTTTGTGTTTGCATTGGGATGTACTTTTCTTTGAAACTTATTGTAGTAAAAGACTTTTTATGTTGTGTTGTGAACTGAATCTGTAATAGTAATTGTTGACTTTCACTTCTTCAACATTTTTAGTATTTTCAGTTTAGTTTTTTCAATTTTATTTTTATGTTTTCAATTCTCAGTAAGTTCTCAAGATTATATTATATTTTATTTAATGCTTAGGGAAAGAAAAAACTATTTTGAAAAGTAGTAATCTAAATTTTATTTGTCCTTAAGCAACTATATTTTTAAAAAAAATAATTTAACGTGGCCTAGGATATTAAGATTTAACTTTAAATGACTATACTTTTGTTTATATATATTATGGGAAATTTAGGTAAAGAGTTTTTAATAGTGAATGTTAATTCTAAAGTTGAAGATATTTGGTATGATAGGATAAGACTATGTTTTTTTCTATTTAAAGTAAAGGAACTTGTGTTTTTGAAGTGTTAAGAATTTTAAAGTTTCATGTAAGAAGAAAAAAATGAGATATTATGAAAAATCATAAACTAGTATGAATTTATAAAGTAAAGAAAGGTAAAGAGTTTTGACTTTAAGAAGATAGTGAAGTTCAAAACTATTAAAGACTATCCAGACATACTGATCCTCACTTTGGAAAAATTAAAAAAAAAAAGAAAAGGAGTAAAAAGATCCTAAAAAAAAAAAAGAAAAAAAAAGAAAAATAAATGAGGAGAAGCTTGAAGAGATGTCTAATAAAAAATTGGCTTCACTTGAATCAACTTAAGGAAAGGGCTTTATTACATTTTTTAAACTTATGTTGGAGTATTTGTAGCATTCCTAAAAAAAGTTCTCATGAAGTTTTTTTTCATATGAATGTTCTAAATGTCCTTAATCTGACGAACTGCAATTCTTCTTGAAATGAATAAAGATTCAGAAATCTTTAATTTGATTGCTAAGTATTCCTAGACTTAGAACATGAGTCTAAGTTATTAAAAGCTTTTTCTTAAATTTTGCTACTCTATTTATTAAACTAAAGTATAGAAGTTATAAGTTAAATCTCTATCCAAAGACATAAGCTTTTATGTAATAAAATGTCACTTGAGGAAAAGTAACATTTAAGTTTGGGGGATTTTGATACACCAAAATAATATATTCTCTTAAGTACCAATTTTATGCTTATTTTGGTGATATTTCACTTTAAAGAAGGATATTTTTGTGTTTTTGTTGCAGGTATATCATTTTTAGGCATTTGGAATAACAATGACAAAAATGAAGAACTTTGGAGCAAAAAGAGCCAATTTTGGATTCTGGCACATCATGCGCCAGATTGACGCATGATACACCAAAATCCAGAGAGCTGGCGCATGATGCGCCAGAGATGACTATTTCAAATTAAGGCAGTTCAAGATATAAGGCGGGTTGAGATGAATTTTGCAAATTTTCAAAGGGACACTTGTTCTACACACCTCTTTGAGTAATTCAATGCATCTAAACACTTTGGAAGGTTCTTTTATGAAGGGATATGACTCTTGGATCAAATGACACATCTTTTGAATTCAAAAGAGTTGACTTATGGAGGAATTTTTGAAGGGAATTTTGAAATCTTTTCAAAAAATGCAGCCCAAAATAAAAGAAGAAAACTTGAAGAGGCATAAGGGGGGACGAAAAGAAGAGTTTGGGGTATTTTCTTCTAGGTTTGTAAGAGGAGAGGGAAGGTGAGAGTTTTCTTCTTCAATACATTTTAAAGAGAGAATTGGGAGTGATTGTAAAGAGAGAAAGCCTTGGAGAGAACTTCTAAGAGAGAACTTCTAAGAGAGAACTTCTAAGGATTTGCTTTGGAAGGATTATGAGATAAGTTGTATTTTTATTTCTTTTATTTTGTAAACTTTTTTTATATATAAAATTCATGTTTTATCGTATCATTATCATTAATTTTGAGTAGTCTTCTTTATCCTTACCCCTACTTTAAAGATATGTTTTTTGTGAAGAATAGATTTTAATTTCTACGATTTTAAATGATAATAATTTGTGATGATTTGAACTCTGATCTTCATTTACTTTTTGATCTGGCCAATTGAAATGTTAAAAATTGTTGAGAGACATATATTCTTGAATGAGATATGATTTCTATAACATAACGAGAATCACATTTGATTTCATGAGAGAGTATGTCATCCATGGGATTGGGTGCAAATAAATAATAAAATATGCTTTTGTTGGATGTATTGTTGGATGTAGAGTGGATGCAGAATTGGAGATTTTAATGTGACAGATTTAAACCCTCAAGTTGGTTCAGTTGATTGGAAACTAGTGCGAGATTGTTAGCCCTCAGGGGAGGACCCTCAGGGGAGGAAGTAGTGAGAGCTCTGGAGTGGCAGCCAGTATCCTCCCAGGTTAACTACAAAATTAGGGACCAAACTTTGGATTAGTTAATGTTCTTTATAGCACTCGGAAGAGGGTAAACAATAGGATTGCTCCTATTTAGCGCAAAACAATTTTTATATATATTTTTAAATTCTTTCAACTTCTTCATAAATAATTTCTTCACAATCCATGTACTCATTATAAAGGGGAATGATACTTTCTTAAATTTAAAATTTTCGTCACAACAAAAACTTTATTTAATTTTCACAATTTTACTTTTAAAAGTTTAGTATTAAGTTTAGTTTAATTTTGTAATCTTACATCTGCATTGAAATTACTATTCACCTGAGTAGTTTTTCAAATTTTGCACATTAATTTTATATTTTGTTTTTATTATAAAGTAATTTTCATAATTTACATTAGGATTTTCCAACTTTCCTTTGGGATTGATATCTAGGACACAATTAGAGCTCTTTATTACTTAAACAATATGTATACTTGCGTTAATATTTAGGAGAGATTTGGCAATTTAAAAAGAGTTTAAAAGGATAAATTATATTTATAAAAAGAGATTTGTTAAGATTATATTATATATTTATTATATATCTATCTGCATCAAGTATTTGGCTCCATTGCATGGTGTCAATTTCATAAATATTTACATATACAAACCTCCATGTTAGACACCGAAAGCGCACTTTAACAGATTTATCTTGAGATTATATTGTCGTAATCGTTTGAACATGATCCTTAAATCATACAAATAGTATTTTTTTTGTTTTCTCTTGATGAACAAATCATCCACATAACACTCCCTTTGGTTGTGAATGAGGTCATCAAAGATCTTCATCTCAGCTTGTTGATACGTTGCTCTAGCATTCTTTAACCTGAAGGGCATCACTGTGTAGTAAAAGATCCCAATCGACACATGAAAGTTGTACGTGTTGCATCCTCTGAAGTCATTTTGATTTGATTATATCCTGATGATCAATTCATGAAGGAAAAAAATCATATGTCGAAGCAATGTCCACCGCCATTTTTGGTATTAGCAACGAAAATTCATTTTTTGGACAGGCTTTGTTCAAATCCCTAAAGTCGACACAAACACATATTTATCCATTTTTCTTCATAACTAGAATAATGTTGGCTAACCATGTGGGGTACTGCTCTTCTTTTACAAAGTTAGCATCTACTAATTTCTTCACCTAGGTAATGACTTGTTGCTCTTCTCAAGGTTCACTCTTCTTGGAGTTTGTTTTACCAGAGTCATATATTTGTTCACCCCTAGACTATGCACTACAATCAGTGGGGATAATCTTAACATTTCACCATAGCTCCAGGCGAAGCAATCTTTAAATTCTGACAATAATTCGACAAATTTTGTGGATTCTTCCTCATTGAGTAAGGAACTTATAAAGGTAGATCGGGGCTGCTCCTCAGTCTCGAGGTTAATTTCCTTCAATTCATCAACAGGTTATTTAATTTCTTCCTCAAATTCTAGTGGAGCATTTTCTATTAATTGATCTTGAGAGTCATCCTCTACATCAATGTAATCCTCTTTCGATTCACTAACAATGACCATACTAAATTCTGAATCATTGAATGATTCTATAGTACCAAATCAGAGACCCTCTTTCAAGTTGGGAGTTCAACTTTTAATATTCCATAATTTTTAAAAAAGTATTAACTTATCTTTTGGCATTTTTTTTTTGAAAAATATCATTATTGAAATAACTTTTTGTACACAAAGAGAGAAGTAACTAAAAGGTAATTCCATTAATTCATTAGAATCCTCATCCAAATTTATATGATTTTAAAGATCAGCAAAAGTAGAAGCACTATAAAATTTGATCAGTTTTAAACCAGCTCTATGGACTTCCTTGACCTCTAAACTCTCAAAATTTTGAGGGAGAATCGGATTAAGGGTCATGTCATTCACATATTGGTTGATCCAATCGCACATCAACTCATATTCACTTTTCTTCACATCTTCCAAGGATATCTCGTACTGTGGTTCTTCTATTTTATCGCCATCATTTCATCTTTGGAGCTTCCCTCATCATCAATATTGATGGTAAGCTTAGTCCATCCAGTAATTATATTGGTTCTTCCTCATCCACATCCCCAGCCTCAACCTCAAGTGCGTGAACTAGAAGAACCTCCACCAACTCGTTGCAAAAGAGGGGTGGAAGATTGCTGAGATGGAGCATAATGACTTTGCTCCGAGATCCTTCTAAATCTTCACTTTAGTTGTCACAACCTCACAAGAGAAGACAATTTTCTTTGGAGGAGCATAGTAGGCATCGTCTTCATGAATGCCAACTTCATGGACTAAAAATGTTTGCAAATCACCCTTGATGCAGTGTCTTGAGGTAGTAAGTGTTTCTTCTCCATATAACTCATAAAAACTGACTCCAAACCATATTTTAGTGGGCAAAATGAGGGAAGAGTCACCATTTTTCAATTCCTGTGGCTTCCTGCTCTAGAAACTCTGCTAGATTTAGAATTTTCAATTGGAGAGAGTTTGACAGTTTCGATGCACATAAATTACATGATCAAGTTCTAGTGAAGAAGAGGCTTCTCAAAGAAAAGAAATTGATGAATCCTCCAATTTTTACGTGATTATGTGTTTCTTCCACTGATAGAGGTGGAGTTAGCTCTTCTTAAGTTACTATTTATTTTCCTTTATCTGCTGGAGCTGACCTCGAGGGTAGAACTTTTCCACTCCTTAGGTTTATTTCGGTAACTTCCTCTCCTTCTTGCAATGTTGTAGGTAAATTGTTTGTTGCTTCCTCTTCATCAGAGAGATTTGAATTAATGGAGAGTGGTGTGCCATGATGCTTGAGGATTGGTTCCTCACTCTCGGTGCTATCGTAATCGGTGTTGTCAATATCTTCTTCATTCTTCCTAACGGGTTCATCGGACATGAGTACAATTTGAGGATCCATTTGGTAATCGAGATCGGAGCTATATTGATGAAAGTCAGTTACATCATCACTAGAAATAGTTAAAACGTAGCTGAAATCATAATCATTTTATTCATAGTACCTTAGTGGGGCAAAAATATTATCACACATGGTCAGGTGTTCTAGGATTTTTTTCCTCAAATCCGAGAAAACCAATCTAACAGAGGTAGCCCCTATCCTATTGATTGGTTATTTACGAATAAGAAATTGAACCAATTTATGTTGGGATTCTAAGCAAGTATACACATTTTTATGAAGTAATACAGGACTTTCTGTTTTAGCCCCAAATACCCCAAATATCGATCCCGATCCTACGAGGAAGGTGTAAATTTGTAATGGAAATTTAAATCAAGCAATTCACAATAATAAAGAAAATCTACTACACTAATTTCAAATGTTTAGGGGCAATCAGAACTAACAAGAACTAAATTATTAACTACTAGCAAAGCTTGTAAAGCAAAGCTAAGCAATAACTACCAAACTATATTTTTGTGATGAAGTTATCAAATATGAGAAATCATCTTTCCCACTACAATGAGGTTTTGGTTAAATGAGAGAGAGAAATGGTTTTAATTTGTCTTGTGTCAAATAGGAGCAATTTTAATCCTCTACCCTTAGTCAAGTGTTATAGAGAATTGTTGGCTAATCTTAGATTTAGTCTTTAAATCTGTTGTTAGGTTGAGAGGATACTGACTCTGACTTCAGAGCTCCCACTTCCCTTTCTCAGAATGCTAACTGTCACTTTAGTTCTTAAACACTAAAAACAAATTAGGGACTTTAGTTTGTCATCCTAGAATCTCCAATTCTCTATTTATTTGCACTTAATTCCATGAATGAAACATTTTTTCATGGAATCGAATGTGATTCTCATCTATGTTATAGAACTCATACTCCATTTCCCTGATCATATGTTTTACAACATATGTTAACATTTCAATTGGCCAAATCAAAAAGTAAAATAAGAATGGAGTGAAAAAATCATCACAATTTATTTTATATTTTAAAATTGGCACATCCAAATTATCTCTTCAATTCACTATTTCTCAGAGTAGGGTGAAAGACTAAGAGAACTACTAAGACCTGATGAGAAAGATACGATAAAATACAAATTTCATAAATGAAAGAAATTTTATATAATAATAATAAACAAACACCACTTATCTTTAACTCTTCTTCAAAGCAAATCCCTTGTAGCTCCTCTTGGGCTCTTTCTCTCTTTACAAGACTCTTAATTCTCTCTTTGAAGATGTAGGGAAGAAGTAATCTCTCACTTCTCTCCCTCTCCAACAACTGTTAGGAGAAATCACACTTTGACTCACCACACAACACAATACCCACGATGGAACACTAAAGAAAATTCAATGACACACTAGCAGACTCCTTTTTCTGATCAATTTCCACTGTAAATAGAGCATAATGTCAGTTTTCTAAGAGGTGTATCAAATAACTCTCCAAAAAGTGTCTAAATTCATGAATCTTATAGAATTTTAGCTTACACCGACTTCAGCACTGTCAACGCTCACAATGGCACTGTCGGCACTAGTGGCTCGAAATTAGTTTGTGCTCTTTGTCAAATCACACCGTCGGTGCCAAGTATGGCACCGTTGGTGCCCCTGTTGGTGCCCCCATTGTTCTGGACTCCTTCTTTTATGTTGGCACTGTAGGCACTGAGTATTTCTCTCCAAAATGTCATTTTGACTCCAAATTCCATCATTTTTCCTTTCTTTTTGCTCCAAGTGCTAAAAATCATCAACCTGCAATAAAACATGAAAAATGCCTTCCTTTAAAGCACGGTTTATCAAAAATGAGTATAAAATATAAGTATAAAATTGCATATATTTTTTGGTGTATCAAAATCCCCCAAACTTAAATGTTACTCGTCTTCAAGTAACTCCTTTACTACATAAAAATATGACTTATAATAAAGAGTTTAACTTCTAGATTTCAATATTTTGGTCTACTAAATATCATAGCGTAACTTAAGAAAAATTTAAAATTACTCAAGTTAATACTAAAGGTATAGGAATATCTAGCAGTCAAGTCTAAGATTTTTGATTCTCCTTAAAAATTACAAATTATCATATTAAAGCCACTTAGAATATCTATATGAAGAAGAACTTCATGAAAACTTATGCTAATACTTAAATAAAATTTTAGAGAATGTAGCTAAGCCTTCTTCCTTAAGCTGATTCAAGTAAAGCCAATTTTTTATTAGGCATCTCTTCAATGTTCTCCTCACATATTTTTCTTTTCTTTTATCTCTTTTTTTTCCTTTTCTTTTTACTTTTCTTTTTTTTTCTCATATTCATGTAAGGATTACTATGTCTGGATAGCCTTTAAAAATTTCAAACTTCACTATCCTCTTCTTAAGGTTAAAAAAACTTTTCACATTCCTTCACTTTATAAATTCATCTTAGCTTTGAAAATTTTTTATAAAGTTTCAATCTTGTCTTTGTACATTCAACTCTAAGATTCTCAACACTTCAAAAATACAAATTTCATTACTTAAAATGGAAAAAAACATAGTTTTATTCTCTCATATCAAATACCTTAATCTCTAGAATTAACCTTTATCATTGAAAATTTTTACTTAAGCTCACTATATATTTAGAAACATAAATATATTTATCTAAGGTTGGGCTCTATTCCCACAGGTCATGTTAAATTAAAAATTTTTCAAAACATAGCTAATTGAGGAAAAATAAAATTAAGTTTCTTTCAAAAAAAAATTTGTCCCCCCCCCCCCCCCAACTTAAACTTTTTAAAAAGATTAAGAATGAAAAACTAAAAATATAGGGTAAGAGAAAACATTTAATACATAAAGAAAAGAATTATCTATTGAAGGTTCTGTTTTTGAAACTTAACTCTGAAATATTGCAGGTGCAAGTATGAAAAGCTAAATGACTTAAAACATTAAATAACACATAATATATATATATAAAATATTTGTTGAGAAAGAGTAAACTAAAATTAAATACAACAAAGTACTAAAAACAAACAGCAGTATACAAATCAGAGTATCACACTCTACATACTAAACAATAAAATCAACAAAGTGCAACAAACTATAAACTAAATAAAATATTAGGAATATGACTAAGCAAACATCGTTACTCATCCTCTTCTTCATCATCATCTTCTTCTTATATATCAATGTTCTCCTGTTGATAAGGGGTAAGGATAGGGTGACTAGGAAACTATACTGAGTGGTCACCCCTCATGTATCTAACCATAGAATCATCATATGCAGCAACATATTCAAACTTTTTTGTTAAATTATCATTGTGTACATTTCTGGCTTCCAAATTTTCAATCATGTTCTCTATCCTTAAATATCTCTTTGCTGGATTATCATCTATGTCATATGTCCCTAGAGAGTAGGGGTACTAGAAGTGGAAGGAATGTCCCTATTCCTACCTCCTGTTCTCCATCCAACATGAGATTCATAGGTTTTAATATTTGTTGGCCCAATAGGTTTAAGAGGCTCAATTCTTTCCTCATCAATTCTAAAATAAACTCTTGATTGCTTACATAATGTGAAAATTAGGGCATGGTGTCCTAATCTACCAGTCATTTGACCAAGAGCAATAGAACGAAGGTTCTTATGGATTATAGAGCCAACATCTAAATTGTCCATCTATTGGATACAGAAGTTTATGATAGCTCTATCCATAGTAACTTCACTATGGTGGTTCGTAGGTATCATTCGGGTAGATATAAAGTAATTTCAGACCTTGGATTCTACATTTAATATAGAAGCAAGGATGTTTACCTTAACGTTATTCCTCACCTTCAAAGCCCCTCTTCCATTAGTAAGAAATGAAATAACTTCATCCATAGCCTCCTTCATAGCAGAGAATGCATTGTACTCACAAGAAAATGCTCCTCACAACTGATAAGTTTCATTAATCATCCTCAGGGTGAACTCAACCATTTTACCACGAACATAGACGTGGTCATCAAAAGTCTCTTTAAAATCGACATAAAACTCCATGATTATACCAAAAACAACCTCGACAGTAAAATAACAGAAATTATCCCATTGTAGAGCAAAAATCAATCTCTTAACTTCACGACCCAAATTTTTGAACACTTGATCTAGAATTATTTTCTTTGTATTTAGTAGACTACTAAAATGAATGCGAGCTTTGAAGTTGATGAATCTTTGGGCATCATATTCTAATTTCCTCTTTCCTTTGCTCATCCTTGGTGTCATTGCAATCTTTGAAAGAAAGAAAAAAAATGATAAAATCCAAATAAATTCCAAAAATTTCAAAAATCATAATGTGGAAGGTTCTAAACTTAAATCCACTAAGTAAGAGTTCTTCACCAAAGGATTTTCTCAAAATCTCCTTAAAAAAATTTAAAATTTTGGATCTCGGTAATTTAGGAGAAATCCTTGATGAAAATAAAAAAATTTTAGTTTAAGGTATAGCCCTTACCGAGAGAAGATGAAATCCAAACTTCTTTTGTCTTCTAATCCCTTTAAATCCAAGTGTTTGCCAACTCTAGGGGTGTGAACCGAAGATTGAAGGTGATTAATGGGGTAAAAATAGCATTTTAACTATGCATTTCACTAAATTTGAAAGTATTTAGGGACTTTTGGGTCTCGGGTGTCGTCGGCGCTAGCGCCAAAAATATTCAATTTCCTTTGTTTTCACACATCAGTTATTTCCAATTCACTCCAACGTCTAATTAGTCTCTTTAAACAATAATATTCATCCTTAAATAGTCCACAAACAAGTGTTTTAACAATTAACACAAAACCAACTTTTATATAAGAAATTCCAAATTTTTACAAACATAGATTTTTAATCCCACTAACACATACATAAAGCAAATTACACTATAATTAAACGCCGATAACAAGCCACAACACTAGAATGTAGAAAACTAAACTATAGATACAATTAAAGTGATAGGAGTTTCAAAACAAAGCAAATCCAACACAATTACATTAAAAACATTATTAATTTTAAACAGTGGAAAGTCTAACTTCTTCTTCAGTTTAGTCTCCTCCTCTAATATCTCCCATAGACTTGTAATGTATGTACAAATTGTAGAATGGTCAGTACAAGAATTGATCAGTCGAATTTTCATCGATCCATTCATTCTTCTTGAACATCTGCATCAAACCTATTTCAATCCTTCGCATATGATCAAAGTTTTCCTTCATTCTCTTTCGGCTAATTAATTTTTTTTTGAAAAAATGACATTAAAATTTAAATTTAGTATATAATATATAAGGTAATTTTAATTTTTTGAAAAGTGTTTTTTTTTTATTTTTTGGAAAATGATGAGATCAAATAGACCTCATATATCTAATAGTTTAAATAGCTAAGCACGATACCATAAATGATATATCATCTCAAAGGATGAACATATCACTTATTAATAGGTTTAACTATCTAAACTTAAAAGTTTATGAATCTATTTTGGTCTGTAAATTTATAGCCGATAAGTTCCTCTATCTAATGCACAAATTAGATAGGGTTTAGATTAATCTAGGTTCTTAATTCTCTATTGAGGCAAGCCTCTATAGTTAATTACATCTCTCAAATGATGGGAGTCATTTGAGAAAACTCTGGATAATGATCAGAGGTTTCATCTTCAAGAATTCAACGTTTAGGTTTCCATAATTGCTTATAGAAAAATTCAAATGGGATAAGTACAAGTAAGAACAGTTATTTTTCGGAATCCAAATGAATTAAAAGTAGGAGATGTCGAAGATACTGAAGAAGAATCAGTGACATCTCAAACTAATCTATGGTTTGGCTTTACATCTTTGAAAGAGAAATTATTTGATGTTTCAGTCCTGCAAATTATTTAGATATTCGGGGCTTATATCTATATGTCATATGAAAATAGCCCGAGAAAGTGTGAGGATTCATGTCGTACTAAATGACGACCTCAAAATTTTAAAAAATTTAGGACTTATATCGTACATATAAAATCGTAGAAAATCCTAAAAGATAATGTGAGGATTTACGTCATGCCAGATGAAAAACCTCAGCGCCCTATAGTTATGTTATTTAAATCTATTGAAACTTGGTTGAAATTCCTCATGCCATCATCCGTCGTAGTCCTGATGGCTGCCCAGAGATGAATCACCAATCGAAAATGTAGTCATCTTGTCCCGAGAAGAAGGGAGAAAGAAGAGAGAAAACCATACCTCGAAAGGCCTATCCTAGGGGATTGTAAAAACATGTTAAGGAATAGAAACATGCATACAAGTGAATGTCTATAGTAAAGTACAGTAAAAGAAATGAACGACTGTATGGTAAAATACTGTAGCAAGGAAAGACCGAAAGAAAACTTTACAAGTAAAAGAATATAAAGAAAAGAAAGGCTAGACAGTAAAGAAAGAAACATCCAATGCTAAAATAACTAAGTGTGCTTGATTAGCTCATTGCAATGGTATAGAAAAGATTATACAAACATTTATAAATTATAAAGGAGAAGTTAAATGACGAGCATATGAAAGTTTCAAAGTGGGGTATTAGATTTCAATTTGGGGATAGACTCGGACTAGACTTTATTTATTGACTCGATCCCCCAGACTATGATATATTGAATTCAACCTATCAACATCAACTAGAGGTCACCAACAAATCACCCTTATAGTCAAACAACCCTAAACCATATCGTTTATTGGATATGTGAACTAAATAGTTTCAAAACTCATCAAAGTGTAGTGCACCTATATATGATGCTTAGATGTGTGATATGTATAGTATCTTAACTTATCGGGATGTGGTTTGTGGATATAGTATCTATAATATAAAATGTCATATAGTGATACCTAGATCCATCAACTGAAGATATATGGTGTATATGTATGTGGTGTGTAAGATGTACTATGTGATATATGGAATGCATATGAAGGTGATATCAAATGCATGTATTAGTTAGGGTATGGTATCTACGGTGTAATATCGTATCTGTTCTTTCATGATTGTAGTATCTGTGCGGTGTTTGTGGTATCTGTTCTTTTGTAAGTGTAGTATCTGTGGGGTGTTTATAGTATCTGTTCTTTTATAAGTGTAATATCTGTGCGGTGTTTGTAGTATCTGTTTATTTGTAAGTGTAGTATCTGTGAGGTATTTATAGTATTTGTTCTTTTGTAAGTGTAATATCTATGCGGTGTTTGTAGTATCTGTTCTTTTGTAAGTTTAGTATTTGTGGGGTATTTATAGTATCTGTTCTTTTGTAAGTGTAATATCTGTGTGTTGTTTGTAGTATCAATTCTTTTATTTGTGGCTATCAATTCTCAATCCTTTTGAAAAATGTTAGAGCTGTTGACGATCTAAAGGTGAAAGAGCATTACACTAATTGAATATTGATTTTTATTTTCAGCTATAAGAAGATCTGATCAATGGTTCTCTTGCATCATTGCTTGTTACCCTCATCTCGAACTAATAGGCCACCTCGATATTTCATATGTTCATCCAAAAAAATTTTATAGATTTCATATCAAGAAATTAAGAGAAATAAATGTGTAAGCATTCCTATAACATCCACTTTCCACTTCTAGGCTTGCATTTTAAATGTATATAAATGTGTAACCATTGCATGCTTCATCACAGTAATAAAAAAATGCTTTTATTTTCATAGTGCCAATTTCAAGCATATGAGATTTATGTAACTGTAAAGTTTATTCCAACAAAAGGTTAAGCTCCAAAACCGAATGTCATCAAATAAAACTTAGCTCAATAAAGGAGTGCAAAACTCGAGTCACTATTGAACCAAACTGAGACTAACAGGAGCCAAGCTTAAGCCATTAAAGGAGAAAATCGAACCCAACATAAGGGGGCAAAGCTGAACCACCAGAGACAAAACTGAGCCATCAAACAATTCTTAAATCAAAAATAATCCCAATATATATATTTGAATAGGAAATGCAACAATAAGAACAAAACCAAGACATTAAAGCAACTCTCAAAGCAAAAAATTATTTCTAACATATATTCGAACAAGGGGCAACAAGATAAACAAAAGCCAAGCCCCAAATGAATTCTTAAAGCTCAAAAACTAATCTCTAAATATATTTTCAAGCAAAGCAGCAAAGGGAGCAAAGTTACATACCAAATAAATTCTCAAGAACTCAAAAAAGTAATCTCTAATTATATATTTGCATAGGGGCAGTAAGGAGAACAAGATCTACAATTCCATAGATATGTTTAAATCAAACTTATGTGTATTCGAATATGGTAATAAAAGTAACAAGAATTCAGCCCCAAATTACTGTTCAAATGCCATTATAATTCTAAAGCACAAATTCAAATGAAGGGGTAGTAAGAGGATCAAAACTAAACTCCAACACTGTCTACTCAAATCACCCAAGTGTTTCAAACTTATATTCAAATGAAGGGGCAGCAAGAAGATCAAAACTGAACTCCAATACTGTCTACTTAAAGCACCAAAGTATTTCAAGCTTATATTTGAATGAATGGGCAACAAGAAGAACAAAATCGAGTCCCAAATAGCTGTTCAAATGCCAACATAATTTCCAAAACATAAATTCAAATGAAGGGACGACAAGAAGATCAAAAACTGAGCCCCAAACAACTGTTCAAAACCATTATAATTTCCAAAACATAAATTCGAATAAAGGGACAACAAGAAGATCAAAACCAAACCCCAAATAGCTGTTCAAATGCCATTATAATTTCCAAAACATAAATTCGAATGAAGGGACAATAAGAAGATCAAAACCGAGCCCCAAACAACTATTCAAAACCATTATAGTTTCCAAATCATAAATTCAAACAAAGGGACAGTAAGAAGATCAAAATTGAGCCCCAAATAGCTGTTCAAATGCCATTATAATTTCCAAAACATAAATTCAAATGAAGGGACAACAAGAAGATCAAAATCGAGCACCAAACAACTGTTCAAAACCAAACAACACTTCCAACATATATTCAAAAATGGATTAATAGGACAAGTAAAATCAAATTATCAAATAACTGTTCAAAACACAACAGCTCCAATAGTTTTTTTTTATTTACAAATCTTATTTCGAGGAACCTATAAGAATAAACCAAAATTCTCTAATAGGCATCTTATGTCCATGGGTCTAGCTTCCTCCCTTTTTTTTATAAAATTGTATTTAATATTCAAGAATCACTCCAAATGTGAACCAAAAGAAGAGGTTAAATTCATAGATGGATCAAGATAAGCTTTAAGGATTCATAAGAATCATAAAATTCCTTGAGAATATCATAGAAGAAGAAGAGAAAACTTACCTCCAAATGTTTTCAGAAACTTTAGAAAAACATAGAAGTAGTGAGCAAGAAAATTTCTGGATCCAAGAATGAAAGAAAATAATCCTTAAAGCAATTGTCAACTAACTGAAGTTACTCCTTAATATACTAATTAGAGAAATCCAATCGAATAGAAACTCTCCTCGAACAACTTTCAGAAAGCTCAAAGCAAACCCCTAGCAAGAAATCCTCAAATCACTCCAAAGTAATTTTTCATGCCAAAAATCCTTCCTCAGAGAAGGTATTTATAGGCGGAGATAAGAGAGGGGCGCACAAATGAGGCTTACACATTTGAGCGGAAAAGTTTGTTAGAAACGGGCAACCGACGAATCCATCAGTGACGAGGGCTCGGAAAGGAGGGAGGTGACCAGAAGACTAGTGAGAAACCTTTAAGGTTTGGTCAAGAGAGGAGAAGGGAAAGAAAATTTGGCTAGGGAAGGAAGGGTTCCAAGAGGAGGAGAAATGTGAGCGTGAGATTAGATTTTAGGATTAAAAAAAAATTATTAAAAAAAATTATTATATTATTATTAAAAGGAAATATCAAATTTTGTGCAATTCATTTGTGCGCGGCGCCCCAACAAAATGGATATCATCTTTAGCTAAAATTGACATTCCGGACGCGACATCAGGGTTCGTTTCACCATCTAGAGTCATCCGGACAAATTCATCGAAGATCAAGCCAATTTAACTTCAATTCGCGCGTGACATGTTAAATGAAATTATTGTGACCCATTTGGAATCGTTTAACAAGTGAATCATTGACTGATCTTCACATAATCAATAACCAAAGTCAAATAAATTGCTCGTGGTAGAGAGATAAATGTCACACGCCATGGGGTTCACGTATGGCTTTCAAATCTTAATGGGAACTCAGCAAGAGTTTCAACATGTTCGGCTATAATTGACTCAACTGGACGTTGAGGATTAGAAACTGTCAATATGAAACTCCAAGGAGCGAAGAAATGATCTGAATTTTTAAGTCATGTAGATCCTAGTCTAGTCCTCTAGGAGAGTCAAAATAGAAATCCTTGGGCTAGATGCTAGGGTATTTAATGAAGGGAAAAGAAGAACTCAAAATGAGGTCAACAAATGGACCCCTAATAGGTGTGGTGTGTTGTTCGAACACGCCACGCCTATTGGCATTGACCGAAAAGATCAACCCAATCCCGCAAGAATTTCCAAGTAATCATACCTGGGACAAATCGAATGTCGAATTTGAATTGAGGTGAACTAGGAATTTCTCTCGGAACTTGCATTTATATTTTGAAATTGCTGTTGTGAACTTGAATTTTCAAATAAATTTTGAAAAATGTGTAAAATGAATATTCATAATTTGACAAAAATTACAAAGAATGTGTGGAGGAAGAAACATAATCAAACTTTATCCCCAAAAGATGTAGATAAAATAACTGAAATAGGAAGACTATCAAATCGAAATACAACTCGGGAAGTTACATTTGAGTTGAAACTAGTCGAACAATGGAGACCATTAAGGACATTGCACCAATGAAGACTATACCAATTCGGGCTACCACTAGGGATATTACGTCTGAACTAGATCTAGTCAAAGAATGGAAACCATTAAGGAGATTACATTAATAAAGACTGTACCAGTTCAGGCTACCACTGGAAATATTACGTATGATCTAGATTTAGTCAAAGAATGGCAACTGTTAAGGAGATTAGGCTAAATTTCAAAGAAAGACTATACCGGTTCGCGCAACCGCTAGGGATATTATGTTTGAACTAGATCTAGTAAATGAATGACAACCGTTAAGGAGATTACGCCAAACAAAGACTATACTAGTTCAGGTTACAACTAAGGATATTACATCCGAACTAGATATAGTCAAAGAATGGTAACCGTTTAGGAGATTTTTCCAACTTTCAAAGAAAGACCATACCGGTTCGGGCTACCACTAGGGATATTATGTCTAAACAAGAGCTAGTCAAAGAATGACAACCGTTAAGGAGGTTATGCCAAATTTCAAAGAAAGACTATACCAGTTCGGGTTACCGCTAGGGGTATTATGTCCGAACTAGATCTAGTCAAAGAATGACAATCGTTAAGGATATTATGCGAAATTTCAAAGAAAGACTATACCGGTTTGGGCTACCATTAGGGATATTATTTCTGAACTAGATCTACTCAAAAAATGACAACCGTTAAGGAGGTTACACCAAATAAATATGGTACTAGTTTGGGCTACTGCTAGGGATATTATGTCCGAACTAGATCTAGTCAAAGAATGACAACCGTTAATAAGATTACGCCAAATTTCAAAGAAAGGCTACATTAGTTCGGGCTACCGCTAGGGATATTATGTCCGAACTAAATCTAGTCAAATAATGACAACTGTTAAGGAGATTATGCCAAATTTCAAAGAACGACTATACCGGTTCAAGCTACCGCAATGGATATTCTGTCCGAACTAGATGTAGTCAAAGAATGGCAACCATTAATGAGATTACGCCAAATAAAGACTGTACTAGTTTGGGCTACCGCTAGGATATTATGTCCAAACTAGATCTATTTAAAGAATGGAAATAATTAAGGAGATTATGCCAAATAAAAACTGTACTAGTTCGGGCTACCTATAGGGATATTATGTCTGAACTAGATCTAGTGAAAGAATGGCAACTGTTAAGGAGATTACACCAAATATTTCAAGGAATCATAAATGTATGATATAATGCAAACCTGTGTAAGAACATGATAGTTGTATGAATTTATGAGGAAGTGAAGAATCATGTGTAATCGTTTGCAAATTGTGCGTAAACGAAATGTGAAGTGTGTAAAATCCAAAGACTTATGGAAACGTGAAATTTGTAAGGTTTACAAGATTGTGAAAGAAAAGACAACACTTACAGAAGTGTAGGAACAATCAACTTGTGGTAAGAAAAATTATTTTTTTGAAATTTTCATGAATCTAAAAAAATGTTTTCTTTCTCAGTCAATAATTGGAAAGAATCACATGAGGTTATATGAATGAGAATGTAGTTCATATGATTTTTTTTTTAAGAAAACATTTTACTTCATTTCAAAATCAGGTACAAATCTAAGATGAGGGACCTTAAGAAGGTCACTTTCTAACAGAAAAAGTAGGGGGGAGGCTGGGGAGGAAGATAGATTGATTTCAGTAGATAATAACCCTTCTCGAGCAAGCCAGTTGGCAGGGCTATTCCCCTCTCTGTAGATGAAAGAAAACTTGACATATATAGCAGATTGTGAAAATGAATGGTCATTGTGAAAATCTCCAAGAAGGGGCATCCATGTCCTGTAGCAGCATCAGTAGGTTTTCAGAGTCTACCTCCACCCATAGATTACATCATTTGAACAATAAGGCCAGCCTTATTGCCCAATAAATAGCAATGAGTTTAGCTTTCAAAGCATCACCAGTAAAGGTGGGGGAGCAGAATCAAAAGAGACATCTGCCTTTGTGATTTCTAAACACTCCCCCCATACCAACACCCAACTTGGAAAAACTACCATGAGTGTTAACTTTGATACAAAAGTGGGATAGGGTTTTCCAACAGACCATGGTCACTTTGGGAGATTTGGTGGGTTCAACTGCCTGCACTTTACATATTTGAGGAAAATTTTTATGTCTTGTCATCTTGAGTAGGGTCTTGTCAACTTGAGTAGATAGGAGCAGCAGTTTCTGGCCACCCTGCTGGCAGATGCAGGAACATCTTCAAATTTAACAGTGTTTCTCTCCATCCAAATGAACCAAGAGATAATGAAGGGGATAGGTCCAGCTTTGACCTTCTTTCAGCAGCTCCAACATTCAGTCAAACTCAGACAATGGAGGTTGAGAGTGTTTAGTAGCAATTTGTTTAAAAATTCCCACCAAACTTGTTTGGAGAAGGTGCAATCAAAAAATAAATGAGATATGGTCTCCTCCCTAGCTTTACAAAGATGGCATCAGGATGGTCCTCTTAGACCATTCAGGTTTAGGATATCATCAGTGGGCAGAAGTTCTTGAAATATTCTCCATCCAAGAAAAGATAAGGATGTGGTCAAAAATTTGTTCCATAAGAGTTTGTCCCAAGGGACCTCGTCCAATTATAAAGCTTTAGGTAGATGGACTTGGAAATGGACTTGGAAATGCTGCAATTTTTGTTGTTGATAATCCATTTAATTCTATCCTTCCTTGAACTAGCAAAAATAATCTGGGAGATAACTTGGGAAGGACCATCTTTAACTAGAGAATTTAAGGTATCTAAGGACCAATTTTATCCTTCCCAACAATCAGAAACTTTTAGTTTTAGATTTAGAGCATTGGATGAAGGGTTCACTATCTCTTTTGGGCACCAATGGTCCATCCAAGATTTAATATTTCCTTTCCCCAGGTCCCAAATGAAAAGATCTTCAGCCATCTCTCTGAATTTTAACACGTTGGACCAGATCTTGGAGTTCCCATTCCTCTTATTGATTAGGTTGGGATGAACATCTTTACAATATTTCCCCCTCATAAACTTTGCCCAGATTGAGTATTGTTGCCTGAACTTAACCCACATTTTGCAGAAGTTAATCTGTTGCAGTTGATTGAGCCCTTTGAACCCCAGGCCACTAGCAGTAAAAGGCTTAGCAACCTTCTGCCAACTGGCCCATGAAGTTGCTGCTTGCCCCCATCCCACAAGAATATATTGAAAAGGCTCTCTATCTGGAGTTGGGAACTGTTTTTCATAGTTGTCATCTGTAATAAGTATGAGGAGAATGTGGTAAGAATACTTTTAAGAAGTGTGATTCTACCCCCATTGGAAAGGAATGAAAAGTTCCATTTGGACAGCTAGTCATATAGTTTTCCAATGACTTCATCAAATTGGGTTTGTTTCACTCTTCCTTTGATAAGAGTAGCTTCAAGATATTTGAGGGGGCCTGTGACTTCAGAGAATTTTTTATATGTAAGAATTCAATTTCTATTGGTGGAGGAAGAGTGCTTGCTGAAAATAACATTGCACTTATCATTGTTAAAGATAAGGTCAGAGTTTTGTTGAAAAAGTTTAAGACACCTAGCCACTTTCTTAACAGCATTTTTATTAGCCCTTGACAGGCTCGTAATATCATCAGCATAAACCAACTGAGAGATAACAATATTGGATTTATTATGATACCTGACATAAGAGTTGGTGAGGAGGCAGGTGTCTAACATTCTTGAGAGATAGTCCAAGGCTAATTTGAAGATGGTAGGGGAGAGAGGATCCCTTGAGGTAGCTCGCTAGTGGCAGTGAAATGACCCCAAGTTTGCCCATTAAGTAGAATAGAGTGATTGTTGGAATTGAGCCATCTGATAATCAGCTGACAGAAATCCATAGGGAAACCTCTATCCTTCAGCACCTCTATGATGAAATCCCAACTAACACTGTCACAAGCCTTCTGAATATCCAGCTTGTAGATCATATTCCCCCCTATAGTTTTTATCAAGATCAAGCAGCAGTTCTTGGGCAAGTAAGACATTTTCAGCAATTGTTCTCCCCTTGACAAATGCAGTTTGGTTTGGCCTGATCAATCTCCCAATTTGAGGTTGGAGTATTGCCATAAAAATCTTGCTAATAATCTTGAAGAAAATAGGTATGAGGCTGATTGGTAAAAAATGGTTCCATTTTTTCCTTTCAGCTTGTTTTGGGATGTGAACTAGGCAAGAAGCATAGAAGTAGATTGGAATGTGATTTCTCTGGAAGAAGCTTTAGATGCCTTTTATGAGGTCATGTTTGATGACACTCCAAGTTTTCTTATAGAAGTCTACTATAAACCCATTTGGCCCAGTAGACTTTGTGTTGTCAATAGAGTTCATTGCCTGCCAGATGTTTCCTCCTCTTCAAGGGTGTAGGTTAGATTCAGAGTGTTGGTGTAAGTTTTTTCAGCAATAAGGACATTTCCATCAATGAAGGGTTTATCAACAGCTGACTGAGTTAAAATTTTATGGATGAACTGAACAACATTCTCTGTAATCTCTTCATTCTTAGACACCTAGTTCCCATAAGCATCTTGGATACCATGGATGGTGTTGCATTTCCATTTGTATTTGATATAAGCAAGAAAGAACTTAGTATTTCTGTCTCCATCCTTAAATTTGTTGATGGAAGCTTTTTGGCTAAGGAGAGATTCCTGCCAATCAATAGCATTAAGTAACTTTTCTTGGGCAATGATCAAAGAACTATCTTCAGCAACATTGTTAATGACATCAATTTCAATAGATTTTACTTGCTTTTCAGCAATCTCCACATTCAAAAATATGTTAAAAAAAGTGTTCCAACCCCAGTGTCTGAGGGCTTTGCTAATTTTGAGATGAAGTAGCCAGAGTTTGATAAGGGGGTCTTCATGATAAATTCCTCTCCACTGCTGAGCAAAAAACTCAATAAAAGAAGGATGATCAAACCAAAAGTTTTGGTATCTGGAAGGTGGAGGGCTGGATGGGGCAAGGAAAGGAGCATCAATAGAAATCAGAAGAGGCCTATGATCTGAACCAACTAAACTCAGATGGGTGACTGAAGTATGGAGGAATTTTGAAAGCCAGCAGTTGTTGACTAAGAACCTATCCAATCTCTCCCAAATCTTTCCCCTCCTCCAGGTGAAAGAAGGTCCACTTAACCCCAGATCAAATAATTGGGCTTTATGGATGTTGTCACTTAAATTAGTGATTTTGGAAAGGCTTGGAGTTCTGCCCCCAACCTTCTCAGTAGAATTAGCAATACACTTGAAGTCTCCACCTACCATCCAACTGTCAGTCAAATTTGTGCTAAGAGAATGGAGTATAGACCACAATTCAAACCTGAAAGCTTTGTTACATCCATGTTGACCTCACTTTTGGTTGAAGTTTAGTTTTTCTCTTTAGTAGCCTAAGGTCTAGCCATAGGACTTTCCGATTGAATATTCTTAGAAAACTAGACAAGGAATCCAGCTAATTTGACCATCTTTGACAAAAACCCCTAAATTGCCCTTTAAAGTCCCATACTTTCCCTAAATTACCCAAAATGTCTATTCAATCGGTCTCAATTTACTCCAATTTCAATTCTAAGCTCCAATTCACCCTTGATATGACCAATCTAGACCAAATCCAAGCTCAATTGTTCCATGCTTTTGCGCCCATTTTGAGACAAACCAAAAACATTGGCCCCATGACTTGGTTCCACCAAATTGAACCCATAGTCCACTCAATTGGCCACAATTTGTGTTTAAAAAATTTTATAACATCCACATACATCAAACTTGACCTTTGATTGGCCTTGGTGAGACCTCAATTTCATTTGATTTCAACCTAAGTCCAAAAGCCCCAAATTTACCCCAAATTGTCCATATTTCAAAATCTCACCAAATTTAGGGCCTTAACCCCAAAATTTCCACTCTATCCCTTCATGAAAAATCTTCACAACATCTCCCTTGAACATGTGAACCATTCAATTTGGACTTAGCCTAAGGCTAGCCAAACCTAGACCCATGTCTAACCCAACATGCCCAAATTGGCCAAATTTCAAAAATCCTTTAGATTGACCTACCAATTAAACTCAAAATCACTTCAACCCTTCACCAAAAATCTTCATAACAGTCATCTACACAATGTTTATCAATAAATTTGATCAATTGACATAGCTAGCCTAGCCCAAACACAAGCTTTGATCACTTGAACCCACATTGAACCCATGCACTAAAGATGGCCTAACTACCCCAAAGTCTCCAAATTAATGACTCCATATCCATTAGTTGGACCCTAGTGACCAACCTAAACCTTTTAAAACCACCTAAACTAAGCCATGGACCAAAGGTCCCCTAAATTAAAGGATTTCATGCCATATTTGCTTAAGCTTAGCATATTTTTGCCAAAATAAAGCCTAAATACATTAAGTTGCTTTGACAGATTCCCCTGGATGCCCTGAGCACCTAGCCACCTCCCCCTGCCATGGCCAGCCGGCCTAGTCACTGGAGAAGCTCAAATCTGAGAGCCACCCCCATGGAACTTCAACCAAATCAAACCTAGAGGCCAGCTCAGCCAAATTAAATTGTAGAGCTCCTCTGCCCTCCACTTAAGCAGCATAATGCATCCCTTAATTGGCCACGACAGTCACCCTTTAGCCATTTTTATAAAAAGCACCTACCACGACCATGAGAAGAGGTGCTAAAAATTTCTTAGAGAGACCTCTCTAAATTGACCACAAAGCTTCCGTAAGATCCCCTTAGTGCATTCCAACTATTTTCCCTCATCAATTTCCACTCTTGGAGTTCAATTTTGAGCTCGAAATCTTACCGAAAGTCAGGACAGAGCCCAATGCACCTCCACAGTCCACCAAACTCAAACTAACTTCACCAAGACATCACCAAGACATTCACAACAGTGAAAGAAGCTTAAGCCCTATCAAATCTCCCTCTTACAGAGCCTCTACCATAGCTCTAGACCAACACCCAAATTTGGTCATGATTGAAATCATACCTAGGCCTTACACCAAGAACAAAGACTCAATCCCTAGTCTCTTTGGATCATGACGAATGTGCCAAGACTCTCTGATCAAAGCTTCACTTTTTAGAGCAAAAGTTTAAACTTCTCTTCCTTCTGAGCCTATTTGAACTCTCCATTTTTTTTGAGTTGATTTCATGGCATCATAACCTTATGGATGTGATCATCTAGTCTAGGCAAGCGTTTAAAAAAAAAATTTATCTAATTTGGATAAAAAATGAGAGAGATCTTAAGGCTAGAAGATGCATGGTTCTCGAGCTAGGCTATCGGGGACGATGGCGGGGAGCCGTTCAATCGCACGTGTATCAGATGGACGGTCGAGATGAAGCCGGATAGTGCTTTGGAACATAAACCGCGGGCTGAGTCAGTGCTGAGGTGGATGGCGGCGTCGAATAGGAGTGCACCGCGTGGGGCTTCAGAGCCGTCGTAGGTTGATGTAGCGCCTCGCATTTAAATAGATAAATAGGGATTAAAAAAATCAAAAAATTATCCCTAGCTTTAAAAATTCATATCTTGGTGTAGAAAAATCACAAAAAAAAATAAAAGTACCCTCTTGCTCAGCGAATAGAGGAGAACAATGTGGAAATAATTTTAAGTATATGTGATGCATATTTTAGTTTTAATTAATTAAATACTGATTTGGATGTTTTGATTCTCGATGCATGTAGTGATAAGAGGGAAGCATAGACTTGCTTCTTCCTCTTAACCTGTTGGATACCTCAGAGAGCTACTAAGCTTAATATGTTTTGCTTGACAAATATCATCCTTAATCAAATTAATAAGGACCCACCAAGATGTGACCTAGGGTTAGATAAGTCTTCAAAATTTTACTTCCCTGTTTCATATAAGCTGCCTTAACATGCTTTTTGAGTGAACGAGAAGACTCACCAGGTACACTTTTACAGTTTTTCAGTGTTGTCTTTCTTGTACTTTCATACTGCACTTTTGTACCTGCAAATTTGCATGCTAAACAACGATGACACGCAAAACCAAAACCAAAACCAAAACTAAAATCAACCAAGATAAAATTCACCACCACAACATTCAAAATATAAAATAACTCAAAATTTAATCACAAACATCACCAAAAACTACAACTTAAACAAAATTAAGACATCTTTATTGAATGATCGGTAATTCCTTGGAGGAGGTAACCTACGGTTGCTAACAAGGCTTCCCACGGTCTAAATGAAATTATGGAACTCATGGAACTCATTAC
>NW_018165586.1:52545-52842 GCF_001263595.1 Phalaenopsis equestris | reverse complement strand
GGAACTGTAGGATCTTAACCGGTGTCGCTCTAATCAACTTTAACATGCCCCCATAAAATTTAAAGAACTTCAACCATAGGGCCACCTGATTTGACATCATAACTTGACACACTAGAAAACTCAAACTCCTCGTGGAAAGGAGCTTCGAGCTAACCATAGGGCCACCTGATCAAATAAATTAAGGAAAGTATGACGTCTGTTTGGTACGTCAAACCTTTGTATTTGCCTACTAGTTCCCCTATTTAATATAAAGGATTAAATAGGGTTTATATTAAGCTGGGTTCGGATTATATTAAG
>NW_018165586.1:48278-52456 GCF_001263595.1 Phalaenopsis equestris | reverse complement strand
GAAATATTATCTTCAAGGAATTTCAAAGGGTAGGACTCTTCAATGAAATCGGACGTAGAGGTGTGAAAGGGGATTGGTTCAAATTTGGAACATTTTATTGTAGAGTCCAAAGGAGGAAGAACTAGGGGATGCCATGGATCCAGAGGAGAACCCCGGTGACTTCCCAAGCTATCCTAATATTTAGGTGTTTTATCCTGCCAATTATATTCGTTAGGGATTCCATTCGTGTAAAACTCGTGTAAAACGATCACACAAATAGCCTGAAAGATATGAGGATTTAGGTCGTGACAAACGACAACCTTGAAATCCTAAGATGAGTTAAGGCTTATTTTATACAATAGATTTATACAAAGGCCAAAAGATAGGGTGAGGATTTATGTTGCATAAACAAAAAAGCTTGAAGTCCTATGGCTTGGTTATTTAATTCTAAGGAAGGAAATTGGTTTAGCGGGGGCAGACATGTTTTACTATTTAAGATGATTGTGCTGCCCATGATGCTAGCTCGAAGCTTCTTGCCGTGACAACTTTAAGTTTTTTAGGGTGTCAGATTTTAATGTCAAATCAAATGGCCCTATGGTTGTAGTTCTTTAAATGTTATGGGGCATATTAAAGTTAATTAGAGCGACACCGGTTAGGATCCCACGGTTCCCTCGTTCCGGCGCCAATATTTTCAATCAAGTTCACTTAGTCTAAATGAATTTACTAAACTCAATTTAATGAGTTCCATACTTTAATTTTGACCATGGGAAGCCTCGTTAGCAACTGTAGGTTACCTGCTCCGAGGGATTCCCGATCATCCAATAGTGACGTCTTAATTTAGTTGTAATTGTTGTTTTGTGTGATGTTTGTGATTAATTGATTTTAATTTTGGTTTTGGGTTATGGTTATGGTTAACATGCAAGTTTATGTAGGTAAATGCAAGCATGAAACATGTAAGGAAAAGGCGGAAGAAAGACGGTACTATAAACTATAAAAGCATACCTGGCGAGTCTTCTCGTTCCACCACCTGAAACTTAAAAGTGCATGTGAGGGCATTTATGAAGAGCAGGAAAAGTAGAGTTCTGATAATTTTCCTAACCCTATTTCATATCTTGGCGGGTCCTTAGAAGTTTAATTAAGGATGACTTTATCAAGCAAGATATATTAAGTTTAGTAGATTTCCGAGATGTCCAACAGATCTTGAGAAAGAAGCAGGTCCATGCTACTTTCTCGTTGCCTGGTGGAAAATCCTGAGTTCTTTTTAAACTTATTATGTTGCTTAGTAATTCATCCTATAAATAGCCTCAATGCTCAGTGAACATTGAAGTCTCAATTATCCCTAAGAAAGAGGTAATTATCATTTATCATTTAATTTGAAAATTATGTGAGTGAATTCCCTTGAAGGGGAAGTTAGTGTAATTTGAACACATAGCAAAGTTTTTAATCCTAATTGGGCTTAGTGGTGTTTCAAGGATGTTTGATTGAATTATGTTTATTTTTCTAATCCTTATTTAGTCAATTTTGATTTAGCCTAAGTCACCACTAAGCCCTTAAGGTCTAGGTGGGTGTCTTAATTAGTTTTGAAAAGGGTTAAACCTTAAGTGGTCAATTTTATTTGAAAATCAAAATAGGGGTGTTAAATTGATTAATTATTGACTTCAAAAGTCATACCCCTAAGTCCAGGATAATTTAATTTTAATAAACTTCCAAATTTTTAATGATTTAAAAATTTATTAACTTAATTTGGAAAGTGGGATTGGTTTCTACCAATTGACTCCTTGTGTTTCAAGAATCAAATAAATTAATCAAGGTTAGAGGTTACCCATTCCCCTCCTTGACTTAAGCCTAAATGTTAATTAAGGCTAAATTTCCAAAATTACACATTTGCCCCTAAGGCTCTAACACCTCATAATTTGTCAAATTCAATTCAAATGACTTTGAAATTGTTATCCTACCTCATTCATGGGTCAATTAAGACATCAAAGGAGAAAATATGATTTTTTTTTATATTTAATTTAATTTATAAAATTATTTTAATATAAAAATAGGATTTTTCAAAGAAAATTCCTAACTTGACCAAGATAAATTCTAATCCCTTGAAATTCTTACTGGAGGTAGACCAGGACCAAGTAAACCTTTGAAGCAAATTTCATAATTTTTTGAATTCTCTGTGATTTATTAGATTTATTTTAAGTTTTGGGCTATTTAATAAAAATAAATTATTTTAGTTGGTGAAAATTAATTTTTTTTTATTTTTGAAAAATCTCCCTAAGGTCAGAGTACTCAAACGAGCAAATTTTATAATTTTTTTGATTTTTCTTTGATTTAATGGAATTATTTTAGTGAAAACTCATTTTTAGCCTTTAAAACTTATTTTTAAGCTTTGAAATTCAATCTCTTTATTTAGAAAATTAGTAAAAATATTCTAATTATTCTTAAGTGATTAGGAAGCAATTTAGAATATTTCTATGAGTTTTACTATTTTTGTGGTTTTTATGAATTTTTAATTATTTAAATACTTAAAAATAGACTAAAAATCATGTTTTTTATTTTAAATATAATTTTATTTTTATAAAATATCCTTGATCATAGAGAACTAAAAAAACTAAGTTTCATAATTTTTTGAGTTTTATTTTGATTTTTTAAAAATCATTTAAGTGTCAAAAGTGATATTTATCTTTAAAAATCAACTTAAGTTGTCAAATGAACTCAAAATATTTTGAAATTTTTATGATGAGTTCTCTGAAACATAAGCCACAGTGGATATTAAAAATCAACTTATTTAAATGTTTATATTTTTCAAAATTAATTATCTTATTGATTTGGTGTTTGTAAAATTTAAGGGTATTTTAAATGAGACCCATGAAATTATTTCCAAAGGTTTCTATAGTCATGGTGGACCTTCCAAAATTTTCTTAGGATTTTCTAATTAATATGCTAATTTCCATGATTATTTTAAGAAATAATGTGGATTAACTTGAAAAATATGGATCTCTAAATAAGAACCTCCTCTGACTTTGGAAAAATCAGAGGATATCTCCCTTGATAGACTCTACAACATGCCAAAATTTGAGGCCAAGGTGATGTGCCAATATGCATGGAGAATCAAATGATTCAAAATAGTGTTTAATTAATTAAAAATAAAATATGCATAAAATGGTCTTAAAATTTATTTCACATTATTCTCCTCTATTCATTGAGTAACAGAGTATTTTTATTTTATTTTTATGATTTTTCTACACAAAGTTATGAATTTTCTATGTTAAGGGTATTTAATAAAATAAAAAAAGCCCTATTTATCTATTTAAACCGCGCATGCCGACTAGATCCTAGGCAGCTCTGAAGGCATGCGTGGCGTGCTCTGGTTGGAAGCTGCCATCCACGTAGCTACTGACTCGGCCCGCGGTTTATGCCCCGAATCGTCATCCGGCTCGATCTCCTCTGCCCGTTTGATACACGCTCGATCGAACGGCTCCCCGTCATTGTCCCCGATAGAATGATCTCGTGACTGTCCACACTAAAACCGTAAGATCTTAGCCTAGACTAAACCAAATCACCTAAAGTTTGATCCTATGGACTCGTCTAAGTGAGACAAACATATCCATATGGTAATCATGCAATTAAATTAACCTTTATTAAATGGAGAATCAAAATAGGCTCGGAATGAGATGAGGTTTACTCCTTTGCTCTGAGAAGTGAAGCTTCGATCAGAGGGGTTCGACACGTTGGAGGCTAGGGATTGAGTCCCGGGTCTTGGTGTAAGGCCTAAGTAGGAATTCAATCACGGCCGGATTTGGGTGTTGGTCTAGAGCTATAGTAGAGGCTCTGTGGGAGGGGGATTTTATGGGGTTTTGGCTTCTTTCACTATTGTGAAGATGTGGGGGAAGTTAATTTGAGTTTAGTGGACTATGGAGGTGTGTTGGGTTGTGTCCTAGTTTCTGGTAAGATTTTGAGCTCAAAATTGAACTCCGACAGTGGAAATTGGTGAGGGAAAGCAGTTGGAATGCACTGAGGGGGTCTTAGGGAAGCTCTGTGGTCAAATTGGAGAGGTCCCTCTAAGAAATTTTTAGCACCCCCTCCCATGGTCTGGGAGGTGCTTTTTATAAAAATGGTTAAGGGGTGGCTGTCATGGCCAATTAGGGGGTGCTTTCTGCTGCTTAGGTGGAGGGGAGAGGAGCTCTACAATTTAATTTGGCACA
>NW_018165586.1:46946-48264 GCF_001263595.1 Phalaenopsis equestris | reverse complement strand
GTTTTGAGCTTTTCCAACCACTAGGCTTGTCGGCCGACCAGTGGGAGGTGGCTAGAAGCTCAGGGAACCCAGAGGAATCCATCACAACAATTTAATGCAAATGTGCTTTGATTTGACAAAGATATCTTAAGCATGTGCATTTTTGGAAATAATATCCCTTAATTTAGGCGACATTTGGTCCATGGTTTGATTTAGATGGTTTCATGGTGTTTGGACTTGTCACTAAGTCCATGTCACTAAGTCCAACTAATGGTTGGGGTGGAGTTGATTTGGTGACTTTAGGGTGGTTATGTCACATTTAATGCATGAGTCCAAGTGCTGCATGGGTCCAAGTGGGTGCAAATGACCAAAACATGGGTTTGGGCTAGTCTATCCATGTCAATTGGCCCAAATAAATATTGAATTTTATGTAGATGATCATAAGGAACAACTTTGGTGAAGAATGAAAGTGGGTTTGTGCTCAATTGAAGGGTCAATTTGAAGGAATTTTGAACCTTAATCAATTAGGGTTATGTTGGGCTAGGCTTGGGTCTAGCTTGGGTTAGCCTTTGGATAAGTCCAAATTGATTATTGTAAATGGTCAACAGGGACCTCATGAAGAGTTTTCAACATGGATTGGATGCCAATTTGGAGGTTAAGGCAATCAATTGGGTGAAATTTGGGGACTTAGCCAATTTGGGGCTAAATTTGGGGGCCAAAATTTTAGGCCAAAATTAAATGGATATGAGGCTTCACCAAGGTCAATTGATGGTTTATTTTGATGTATAGAAATGTTATCAAGATTTTACAAGATTAATTAGGGCCAATTGACTAGGCTATGGGTTCAATTTGGTGAGATTAGGTCATATGGTCAAAATTGGGGCTTTAACCTAACTCAAAATTGGGTTCAAATCATGGACCAATTGAGCTTTAATTTGATTTAATTTGATCATATCAGAAGTTTATTTGAGTTTAGGATTGAAATTGAGGTCAATTGAGGTCAAATTGATGGACATTTGAATTGAATTTGGGGAATTTGAGCCCTTAAAGGAAAATTTGAGGGTTTTGGTTAAAAAATGGTCAAATTGGCCAAATTGGATCATGTGGTAGTTGAGAGAAATTAAATTGGGAATATTTTAGATTTATTGGAATTTTTTGGGAATTTTTGGAATTTTGGGTCCAAGAGGGGTATTTTGGTAATTTGGGAGTGTTATAGGGGTAAAAGACCAATATGGGTATTTTGGTAGAGTTGAGGTACCAATCATCACCAAAAAGTCATGGATCAATGGAAACCCCATTTTGAGTCCTCTACATAGTGGTCTTAGCCAAACCATAGCCC
>NW_018165586.1:42092-46476 GCF_001263595.1 Phalaenopsis equestris | reverse complement strand
AAAAATATGGGGTCAGTTTGATTTCATATTTTTCTAAAAATAAATATATATGTAAATTCAAAACGCCCTCTCGAAGCGAGCGACAAGATTTTGATTTTGGTGATCGACAACTTCTTACAAGCAACTCCTTCAACCAAAAATAGCGTTGACAGCTTCTGGTGAATCTGTTGGGGATAAGCTTTTCTCTCTATACAAATCATGAAATATTATCTTCACACATTAGTAATATGTTCATGTTCCTCTTAGACCAAATTACGCTTCTTCCGTTGACATACTTTACCCATTTACATACTTTACCCATTTCTTCCATTTCTTTCTTAGGAAAGTACAGCTAACTCCTTGGACTTCAGGACTGGCTGTTCAACCATCTTTGAATAGAGGGGTTCAGAAGGCCATTAAGGATTCTCTAAATTTTCATGTGGGGTTGGACTCCCAATAGGTGTGTCGGTGGACTAGTTCCACCTTGATTTTGTCTTCCATTAAATGGGTTCCACACTGCGTCCTAAAATACTTCACATCTCCCTTTCAAATTTGATTTGCTACTAATTTGATTTGCTACTTTGTTTGCTACTTTGCAAATCATGTTGTGCTACGTGCACTTTGAAATTTTCTTACATTATTTATATTTTACACTTCTTGGTTTTTCTTAAACAAGATTTTAAAATACCCATAAATTAAGACCAGTGCAGTCTATAGATCAACCTCTACTTTCAGTGCTTGCACTAAAAATTACGACGTTTTTGGCCATATAGCTAACCATAAAACTTTCTGTTTTAAAGCCTGCTGCAATGGCCTACGCAACGCTGATCTTTTCCTGCAACCTGCCAACAAGCCATTAAGCCCGTAATCTCGCTTCTACCATCAAGTTCGGAGCTGAATTCGAAGATCTTGAGGTCATCCTTGGGAAAGCCCATTTGTGGTAATGAACATCGCCGCACCGGAAATACAGGAACCATCTGCAGAATTTAGTCTGAACTGCTTGCAAGATTTTCCTGCCTGTAAGAAGTCTAAAACTATTACCGTCACGACACTCGCCAAACCTGCTGTCCCCACTGCTGCTAAGGGGAAAGTGTAATGATTAATAAAGATCCGATTGAGGGATTAACTGTCCCATAACCCGTGTTTGAAATTGGATCAAGTTTAAGGACTTTACCGCTGACTCAAACCCAAAAGAAGAACCACAACATGATGAGTTCGGAGGGCCATCAAAGCCCAGACTCCCAAGGAGACACCCGTTGAGGAGGAGCCTCATTAAGTTGAAGAAGTGTTATCGGAAATTTACCCACTCCTACAAGAGAGTGGATTCCATCCTATGACGGATACCAATGGATATGATAGTATCCGGAGAATCGCCGCTGCATTACCACCACTTCATGGACATTATGAGGAGAGAAATAAGTTCACTCCTATCAGCCGAGTTAGTGCAGTTTTCAAAAGGATAGCTACCAAAGAAGGATGTTCAGTTAGCGAGTTACTTAGTTAGTTACTTAAAACTTAAACGAGTGAGAGATGCAATTTCCCCTCGCATGAAGAAGGAAATTTTGAAGGATGTCAAGTCCGGCAGACAGTCTTACAAGATAACTGGAGTGTCACCAACTCGTATTCCCATTTGGTTCCATTTAGGGAGCAGAGTTAATATCGCAGTAATTACTACTGATTATACTGCTACGAGGACCGCAGGCCGTCGACCGGTTAAGTCAAGATCGGGTTCAAAAATCTTACCCGTCACCTGTTATGGAGACATTCTTACAATTTCAAAGGCAAATACAATATGATTACCTAGCACTGTAGATTACTTAGCACTGTAGCTAAGCTCCACGACGGGGAGCATACTTTCCTTCGACATACTGATGTTTCTACTAAGGCACTGTGTCCTGAAACATCATCATCCAAAAAGAAAAAGGTATGGGTACCAAAACCAATGCAGTTCAGTGAAATCGCGAGATAAGGACAAGGAATGAAACCAGCGTCTGAAATATCTGACATCGTCGCAACAATAGCCAACGAGATGGAGGAACAAGTAGAGGATGTCCATCAGGGTCCTCCAAATCTTAAAGCAATCAAGGAATCAATAATTGAAGAGAAAGTTGAGAAACTCAGGATCAAGATTTCTGAGTTAGCTCGAGAACACGGAGTTTTCGTCGATAGCACGATGAAAATTTTGATTACAATATTTACTTGGAGGAAGATTTCGTGGATGTCCATGTAATTTAAATAAGAGCCGGAACATCTACGCGCGAGGCTCAACCTCACACCAAAGAGAACACCGTAGATGAGCTGCGTAGGGCTATCCTCCTAAGGGATGAATATGTTAGTCTACTGGAGAAAATAATAGAAGAAATGACCGTAGCTATGACCTTCATGGCCACTATTCATGGGAAATCACAAGCGCTGCAATTGGCTTCTCCAGAGATCAATCAGCCGGAGATCATACACATCACAAATGAAAGAAGAGGGGTTACTTTAGTAAACAGTGACGAGCAACATAGAAAGCATTCTCCATCAGGTACTATACCAGAAAAGGAATTCAAACAAATGATTGAACAAGTGAGGGACACCTTAACCTAGTTTAAGGGTGGTATATTGGCTCTAAAGGGTAGACCTTACCGGTTCTAAAGGGTAGAGAATTCGATGCCATGCCTTTCCCCATGCCTTTCCCCAAGGGTTTTATAGCCCCAAACTTCAAGATATTTGATAGGACTGTAAATCCCAGACAACACATAGTACATTTCCGAGCCAGCTATGGTGACACAAGAAATAGTGAAGCTCTACTCTTCCAGCAGTTCGTCAACAGCTTGTCAGGAATTGCTTTTGACTGGTATGCTGACTTGCCCAACGGGTCAGTTAAAACATTTTTTGATTTGGAACAGCTGTTTGTAAAAAGATTCACCGGGGCGCAACATCATGTGTCTATTTGAGAGCTCATGATAGAAAAACAAAAGCCTAGCAAAACTTTGGTTGACTATATTCTTAGGTGGAGAAACCTTAGCATGAAATGTGAATCTCAGCTACAGAAACATCATACGATTGAGATTCTACTCAAGAGCATACATGGGCTAGTAGCTTTCTTGCTCAAGAGACTCACCATCAAATCCTTTGAGAAGCTACTCAGTAAAGCCAACAGTCTTCAAGAGGAAATCAAGCACATGGAGCCACATGAAAAGGCTAAGGTGATCAGAGTGTTCGAAAAGAAATCAAGAGTAGTAGCAACCATCAACAAAGGAAAGCAGCCGATAAAAATATATGCAGAAGATCCTTGCCAGTCTTTAACACAGTGCGCTCAGAAATAAAGTAGTCAATCCAACCAGCGATCGCCTCAAGAAGGATCACCACGAACAGGGGACAATAAGATGTCCCTGTCAGAACGATGTAAATGGTGTATTCTTTCAAAGATGAAGCTATACCTAAAATATTCTGAAGTTTGATAAAGAAGCCAGAGTTCAAACTAACAGATCTGAAAAAGCCCGAAGAGGTGGATAAGCAAATTGAACCAAATTATTTCCCATTCCACCGGTTGCTCCGATACACTATAGAAAAATGTATAGAAACATGCTTTGTCTTTAAAGACTGGCTCGAGAGAAACCTTAAAGAAGAAAACATCACAATCCCGAAAGAATATATCAAAGAACCTGAAAATGGTTCCATAAATATGATTTCGGCCGAGATAATCTCCCCAATTTTTCCGTATACTGGAACATATGGATGGAGTACAACTTGGGATGAACTCAAGAGGGTCCTTAATCAAGTACATGATCCATCAAAATAAGCTTCTATGAACACTGAAGAAGTATGGAACCAGAGATGAAGAATGGAATGAGGTCTGGAGCAGATCATCCAAGAAAATACTAAACAAGATCCGGTTTGCATCAAAACAAGCCTCCATTCAAAGTTTTTTAATGATATTGCACTTTAAAGAAAGGTATTTTTGATGTTTTGTTGCAGAAATGATGAATTAGGGTCATTGGAGTAAAAAGATGCAAAAAGGAGCAAATTTGGAGTGGAAAATACCAAAATGTGGATATTTGAACTAGGCTGCCGATGGCGCCCTCGACCCCGCCGACGGTAAGCTTTCCCGAGACTACATGACAAAATTTTCCTGAAGCCCGCCGACAGCGTCATCGACTCCACCGATGGCGAGATCGACGGTTATGTCTACTCAAGCTTTGGATAAGGCCAAATTTTGAAGGGATTCTTAGGCAACTCTTGGGAAAGCTCATCCACAACTTTAAAACAATATTTTTGGCAAAAAATTGGAGAGTCTAGAGGTCCTGGATGTTAGAGAGGTTCCATTAGTGTGTTTACTAGAGTTCCAACAATGTGAGGATTTCTTCGAGAGATTGTAAGAGTGGTGGGAAAGTGAGAGATTTCTTCCTCCTTGCTACTT
>NW_018165586.1:30526-42014 GCF_001263595.1 Phalaenopsis equestris | reverse complement strand
TAGTTTGTATGACTTTGATTTTATATATGAATTTCAAGTTGTGTTGTGCTTTCCCTATTAGTTCTTAGTAGTTTTCTCTGTCTTTCTCCTTGTCTCGAGATTTGTGAAATGGTGATTTGAATTGGTGAAGCCATGAAAATGTTTAAGAAATTGTGATGATCTTTTCATTTCGATCTTAATTTACTTTCAATCTGGCAAATTGACTTGTTAAAATATGTTGAGTTTTACAACTAAAGTGAGGATTACATCCAAGATTCAGAGAGGTCAAAGCCCTTGGAAGTTGGGTGCAAATAAATAGAGAAATAGTATTATCGGGTGTAGAAATGGAGAATTTAGAGTGACAGACTAAAATCCCCAATTCAGTCCTATCATTTGGGTGTTGAAGTGTAGATGTTAGCCCTCCGGTGAGGCAAACGTGGGAGCTCCGAAGTGAGAGCCGGTATCCTCCCAGCCTAGCCGCAGATTCAGTAAACAAGCATAGGATTAGTCAATGTTCTTTATGCCTGGGCCAAAGGGTAAAGAATAGGTATGCTCCTATTTGACACAATATAAATTTAACTAATTCATTTTATCCATTCACCATAATTTCTTGACAAGGAGAAGGATGCTTTCTTATATAATGAATATAACAATTAAACCCTACTTAATATCCCTAGTTATTTAATAGTTATTTAAATTATCTATTTATTTCAATTGCTTATTAGTGACAAATAAGCAAATTGAACATTGTTGTTGTGATTAAAGTATTACTTTTCTAAAGTCTTAGTCCGTAATTCTAAACTACTCTCTGTGGGATCGATATCTAGGACTCCATTAGAGCTCTATATTACTTAAGTGATACGTATACTTGCGTTGGTAAGTGTGACTTTACAATTATTGAATATTTAATACATCAATATTTATCTTATATTTTATTGCATATATAAAGTCACTGTCAAGCAGATCATCTAAGAAAATACTGAACAAGATCCAGTCTACATAAAAACAAGCCTCCATTCAGAGTCCCTAGCATACCAAGCCTGAGTTGAAGGTTTTGTCAGGAGAGCCATCTTCGTAAAGGACAAAGAAGAAGAAGAGAAGCGTCACTACAAAGATTGATAACACGGGGGTTAGTATAGGGGCTGCCTCTACTAGATTAGTGTCTTGGATTCGGGGAAGAAAATCCTCGAAAAATCCTCGAACCTCTTGTATGATTATCTTTTTATCCCTCCGGGGTCTTATGAATATAATGATTGTGATTTCGGCTACGTTTTAATTGTTTTTGGCGATAATGTAACTGATTATGACCAATCTGACTTTGATCTTGATCCCCAAAATGATCCTCAAATTGTACTCAAGTCTGATGCTTGTCAAGTCCAAAGAAGGCATCAATGACACCGCTTACGACAACACCGATAATGAAGAGCCAATTCTTGAGCATCACAATACATCGCTTACCATTAACTTAGATCTTTAAGACAAAGAGGAGGAGACACTGGAAGATTCAATAATGATATCTCAAGAAGAAGAAATCACAGTGGTTAACTTAAGGAGCAGAAAGATGTTACCACCAAGAACAGCTCGAAGAGATAAAGGAAAATAGATAATGACCCGAGAAGAGATACCTCCACCTCCACAAGTAAAAGCACAAGTAAACCTCCACAAGTAAAAGAACCACATGATCAAGATAAAATCAAAGGATCATACAAAGTAGACTACAATGTGCTAGCTTATCTTAAAAAGTTGCCGGCCCGACTAGGCACTACGCCGCTCTAATTCTGTTAAAGGAGATGAGAGAGTCTCTAGTTACAACTTTGCTTGACCCAGAAATTTGCTTAGCTCAGTTGGCCAGCACATCCTCAGATGAAGTTTGTTCGTTGAAAGAAAAACCTAGGGTAACCTTAACAGACGAAGACTTGCTACTCGGTACCGCCAGGGTACCGCCGACCACAACCGACCGCTCTACATCTCCGTCAACATCGGTAGATTTGTGTTGTTCAGAGTATTAGTAGATCCTTGAGCATCTCTTAACTTGATGAGCCTACGAACATTGACCTTTTTGGATGTTGAAGCTCAAGAGCTTACGACCGATAAAATGATGTTAAGAGGATTCAACCAAAAGGGAGAAAGAGCACTTCGATCAATTACATTACTTATAAAGGTTAGAGAAATCGTGACAACAGCTAAATTTTTTATCATCGATATCGAGACCTCTTTTAACGCTCTACTGGGTCGACCATGGATTCATGAACACAATATAGCTCCATCATCTCTACACCAGTGCATCAAATATCGCAAAGATGGTCAAGAAAATTACATCAAATGAGACCTACAACCATTTTCAGTGCATGAAGTTGGTATCCACGAAGATGCTGCCTACTACGCGCCTCCAAAGAGGACTGTCTTCTCTTGTGAAGTTATCACAAACAAAGATGAAGATTTAGAAGAATTGCAAATAGGAGGCCATTCAACTTCGCTTCAACGATCTTCCACCACTCCCTTACAATGAGTTGGTGAAGATTCTTTTAGTGCGCACACCCGAGGTAATTCTTTTAGTTCGCACACCCGAGGTCGAGGCCGGGGACGTGGATGAGGAAGGATCAATTTAATCATTGAACGGACTAGGCTAACCATCAACATTGGTAATGAAGACAATTTTGAAGACGAGATAATGATGAGAAGACAGAAGAAACCTCAGTACGAGATATCCTTAGAAGATACAAAGAAAAATGAATATGAAACAATGTATGATTGAATAAACCACTATGTGAATGCTATGACCCTTACTCCAATTCCCCCTCAAAAAGTTGAGAATTTAGAGGTCAAGGAAGTCCATAGTGTTGGTTCAAAGCCGATTATTCAAAGCCGATTAAATTTTACCGTGCTTCTACTTCTACTGAGCTTGAAAAATATGTAAATTTGGATAATGATCCTAATGAATTAATGGAATTGCCTTTCGGTTACCTCTCGCCTTGTGTTCAAAAGTTAATTCAATAGGGACACTTACTAAAAAAATGCTAAAAGATAAATTTCAACTTTTTGAAAAATTATGGAATGGTAAAAGTCGAACACCAAATTCAAAAGGTCTCAGATTTGGTATAGTCGGACTAGTTGATGATTCTGAATATTGCATGGTTATTTTTGGTGATTCAGAAGAGGATTGCTTCGATATAGAGGATGACTCTACTGATCAACTAATAGAAGATGCTCCACTAGATTTTTTGGAAGAAATTAAATCTACCATTGATGAATTGAAAGAGATTAACCTTGGTACTGAAGAGTAACCCCAACATACATTTATAGTTCCTTACTCAATGACGAAGAATCTTCAGAATTGATCAAGCTATTAACAAAATTCAAAGATTGTTTTGCATGGAGGTACGATGAAAAGTCAGGACTGTTAGTAGAGGTTGCAGTCCATAAATTTGGGGTGGACAAGAATATAACTCCAGTAAAACAAGCTCCCAGGAGAATACGCCTCGAAATAGAACAACAAGTCATCACCGAGGTGAAGAAATTAATAGATGCCAACTTTGTGAAAGAATAACAATACCCCACCTGGTTTACTAACATTGTCCCTATTAAGAAGAAAAATGGATAGATCCGTGTTTGTGTTGACTTCAGAGATTTGAACAAGGCATGTCCAAAAGTTGAGTTTCCACTGCCAATACCAGAGATGATGGTGGAAATCGCTTCGACACATAAAATTTTCTCCTTCATGGGCAGATAGTCAAGATACAACCAAATCAAGATGGCTCCCAAGGATTCAGCACTTACAACCTTCAGAACACCGATCGAAATTTTCTGGTACACAGTAATGTCGTCCGGCCTAAAAAACGCCCAAGCAACATATCACCACGTAATGACAAAAGCTTTTGATGAACTCATTCAGAACCAAGCAGAATACTACATGGATGATTTGGTCATCAAGAGTAAATGAAAAATAGACCATTTGTATGATTTGAGGATAGTGTTTGAATGGTTACAACAATATGACTTTAAAATGAATCCCTTAAAGTGCGCCTTTGGTGTTAAAAGAGTCTTTGTCCGTCATCGGGGAATTGAGATTGACCCGAATAAGATTAAAGCTATCTTGGAAATGCCTCATACTAAAACCTTGAAACATTTACGTTCCTTTCATGTAAAATTGACATATCTGAGATGCTTTATTGCTAATCTCTGTTGACCTCACTTTTTGTTGAGGTGTCAGTCTTTCTTGACATTAATTAAAAAGGATATCATGTTTATTTGGAAAGAGAAATGCCAGCAGGCTTTCGAGGATTTTAAATAATATTTAATGACATCTCCTGTCTTGGCAACCCCTATTTCAGGGAAACTGTTGATACTATATAGACCGTTGATACTTTATACCACGGCCTTAGATGACTCTCTTGGAGCTCTCTTAGCCCAAGTCAATGACAATGGTAAAGAAATTGCACTCTACTACCTGAGTCGTCATCTAAAACTGACGGAGATAAGGTATCCACCTATTAAGAAGCATTGTCTGACATTGATTTTTGCCTCTCAAAAGCTTAGACATTACATGCTTTCTCATAAGATTACCCTAATCTCGAAATTTAATCCATTGCAATATCTGATGACCCGACCATCACTCTCCGGACGTCTAGCAAGATGGTCAATGATCTTATTGCAATTTGATATAACTTTTGTTCCCCTTCATTCTATCAAGGGATAGATATTAGTAGACTTTCTTGCTGCACACCCACTGCTAGCTAGGTCCTCTCTCAATGACGAGTTACCAGACGAGCAATTATTATAATTGAAATTATCCAGTGTGCAACGTTGGGAGATGTACTTCCACAGTGCTTCATCAGCCAGAAAAGATAAAGGATCAAGCACGGTTATACCAGGCAAAGCGGGGATAGAATTGATCTTTACCACGCCAGATTGGGGTATGTTGAGGTTCTCATACCACCTTACAGAGTCGTGCACCAACAATGAAGATTTTGAAGCTTTAATCACCGGATTGGGAATGGCAATCTCAATGAATATAACAAACATTATCATCTATGGCGACTCCCAACTTGTCATCCAGCAAGTTGTCGGATAATACTGAATTTTGAAACCAATATTAGCAGAATACCATCGGTACACAGGAGCAGATCCCCGATGTGACTTTCTATTGGATTCCTAGGGGAGATAATGCCCACGCCGACGCTCTAGCAAAACTTATTTAAGAAATGGCATGTCCCCTAGAGGCCTAGAGGATTCCCCTAGAGGATTCCATTGAAATCACAGTGCAAGGAAAATGAGTCTTGTCTCAAATCAACCTCGAAACTCTACACAAGCTTGGAAAAGAAGAAACAATAAATATGGTTGAAGACATCAGGTTGCAAACATCAACAAAGATTGGCGCAAGCCATTATTAGAATATTTGCATATTGGAAAGTTGCCAGAAGACAAGTCTGAAGCACACCATATCGCAAGGAGGGCCATGTCTTAAGCTCTGGTGGGAAACATTCTATACAGAAGATCATTCGACCAAATGTGGCTATGGTGTTTGAGCGGAGTTGAAGCACAAAATATTATCAAAGAGGTACATGCCAGATTGTGTGTAGCTCACCAGTCAGGTCCAAAAATTAAAATGAAGATCAAAAGACTCGGATATTATTAACAACAATGATGTCTGATTGCATGGATACATCCAAACAATGTCACTAGTGCCAAGTGCATGGAGTGGTCCTACACCAGCCTACAAATGTGCTACCTAACTGTTGCCTCATGGCCATTCGAGTGTTAAGGCAAGGACATAATAGATCCGATATACCCTCCATCACCCTCCATCTTCCAAAGGACACCAAAGGACACAGGTCTATACTTGCTGCTACAGATTACTTCTCCAAATGGGCAGAGATAATACTGTTACATAAGGTTACGACACAGCACATCCATCAATTCTTCAAAAGTCAGATTTTCTACCATTTTAGAGTACGACGAAGAATAATTTCCAACAATGGGACAGCTGTCAGAAGCACAAAGATCAACAATTTTGTTAAAATACATGGGATAGATTAGAGATACTCTGTGATTTACTATCCCAGAGCAAATGGTCTGGCTGAAGTCTTCAACAAAATATTTGTACAGATTTTGAAGAAAACACTAGATAAAAATAAAAGGTATTGGCGCAACAAACTATTAGAAGCCTTGTGGGCCTATCAGATGATTTTCAGGACTCCCACTCATTGTACACCTTATATGCTTGTGTACGGGTCTGAGGTCGTGCTACCACTAGAAATCCAGACTCCGTCTCTTAGAGTTGTTGTTGTCAACCAACTCACAACAAGAGAAAGTGTAAAACTCAGACTTGAAGAACTCGAAAGTCTTGAGGGAAAATGACTAGAAGCACAACAACAAACAAACTAGAAGCACAACAACATTTGGAGCTTTACCAGGTGAAGATGGTACAAGCCCATGACAAATTGGTCCGCCCAAGGACATTCAAAGTTGGCGACCTCGTACTTGTGCTCATTGTTGAGGGTGACTGCCAAAGATAATGCATCAGACATAGGAAAGAACGTGATAACAGAGCAAGATCCAATGGAAGGGCCCAGTCGTCTGCCCTTCATGGTAGCTACACCAGCTGAAGGCCTAGTAGCCGCCAATAGTAAATGATTACCAAGTGCTTTGCTTCACAGGACACAACACAAGAATGCCAGCTGTAAGAAGCAGAGGGATTTTCTATGATAAGAATGCAGACGTCAGAGAGAGACGAAAAACTTGATCACCCCTATTTCTGAGGGGCATATATATGATATAGACATGAAAGAAACTTATGCCAGCGATATGAAGAACCATGGTTCGGGATAGAGCCAGAGACACTTTCAGCTTCAGATGTTTTATGCAAGGGTTGCCCGACATGCAACATTGAAATACCTGTAGGGACATCAACCACAGGGGCATTTATAGAGTGCCTAGATTACAATGTTCTACATTTACAATGCTTTAGTACATTAGAAGAGTATACCTCCAGCACCGATGGGGCTCAGACTTCAGAATTTATGATGGATGAGCCATACGTCCCATTGGGGACAAATCAGTATGTACCATGGAGCCCAGGGTCATACATCCTGCTAAATGTCGAGTGCTAGTTTGGGTTCCTGCCAAGGTTCAGAGAGAGGAACGCCCGTGACAGCTACCGACTCCTAGTACGATGGAGTACTACAAAATAAGAAAAGTAAAAAAAAAAAGAGAATTTGAATTTTACGAAGAAGTCCAGGGAAAATTCATCAACATACTGGAGGGATTAGAATTCTATGCCAAATTCTTCTCAAAGAATGACAAACAAAGTATTCTTAACTACATTTTTGACCTAAGGGATAAAGGTTGAGCAAGTTTACTTATGGAAAGGAACTAATCTGAGCCAAGGAAATGAATGCAAGGAAAATGGAGGATTACTATTCAGTGTGGCTGCTGCTACAACTTCACAAATGACAGATAGGAGAATCTGCCTGGGATCCTCAGACACGATCAAGTAGATCCACTACTGCCAACAATAAAGTTGATGATCAAAAGAATGGTCAGATGGAGTATTCTTCCTGTTACCTGCATTCCAAATAGTTTTATTATCAACATCTATGATGAGGGTGATTGCATTCCTCCACACATCGATCACCATGACTTCGTGAGGCCTTTTTGTACAGTCTCATTCATGAGTAAAAGCAGCATCTTATTTGGGAAAGAAATTGACATCGTCAGTCCTGGTGAGTTCAAAGGCTCTGTGGAGATTCCCCTACTAATTGTCTCAATGCTCGTTCTTAAAGGAAACGGTGCAAATGTCGTCAAACATTGCATTCCAGCGGTGCGGCACCATAAGGTGTCTGTGACCTTTTGTAGGATGGACGATAATAAAATACCATATGGATTCCAGCCAGACCCAGAACTCGAAGAGCTACTATCGTACGAGCTATGAGAGGGTTTTACCTTTAAGTACATGCGAAGGGAACACTATCTTCGAGCATGGCTTAGAAGGTCTGTGATCAAGAGCACGTCGTATCTGGTACAGATGGTCCGAGGGTTCACTTTATTTTCTTTAAAAGAAATATGATATGTGTCTGATATGTCCAACCTACAATGTATTCATGCATGAGATGTTCTGGAAGTACTTCAATATGGAGTATATATTGTACCTTTTTAGGACCTTTTTGGAGTATATATTGTACCTTTTTAGGTGTTAGCCTATGTTTGATTTGTGACATCTTTATTGGAGCAGATTAATGGAAATTTCTCTCAGAAATGTGCCTTTTTGTCAGTCGCCTTTTAGTGTGATGGATGGAAGCCACAAACCACGTGTTGGTTCAGAATTTCAATGAACATCAGAATTTCATGGTTCAGAATTTCAATGAACAAAGAAGGAAACAATAAACCTTTAACAATAAAAAGGTTTAAATAAAAATTATTACAAATGAACAAACAACAAAATAATTTTTTTAAAAAATTCAATAAACTACAATTAAAATTTTAAGGACATATTTTGAAAAATTAAATGTTATAGAAACAATAAGAAAATAAAATGAATTTGTTGAGTGGACTCTCTCATTCTCGGAGTTTCTTACTCTTTTTGCACGCAACACAATCATCTCTATCTACATTAACTCTCTTCACATCCTCGCGGAATTTTGCATTCTGCACAAAATCCCACAAAACTCTACAGATCTTCTTCAAAAAAATCAACCTTTTCACATGACACATTTCTACAAATTTAACATTACAAACTCTCTACACTATTTTCATATGACTCTCAGAGTCAGTAGCCAAAATTTGACTCCCCATATTCGATATTGGTATAAGACGCCCTTTAATGGAGCATGACATCCTATCTTTAATATTCGAGGTCAGTCCCTGGCTTCCAACTCTCTTTTCAAGAATGATAACTAAAATTCAATTCTCATTTCCGGTCAGTACATTTCCAGATCAGTATCCATTAAATTATGGAATCTACTTCCCCAAAGAAGTGGATATACTTCTAGTAATTCTAACTCCTCTTAGTGAGGATATTCCTCGATAGGTATTTCCTCAGGAGTCTAGGCTTTATTGGCCCTCCGAACCCTCCTGCTATGATTCCTCCTTTAAGTTCACGTTAGCGGTGCAGCCTTTGAACTTGATCCAATTTCAAATACTGATGGCGGGATAGCTAATCCTTCAGTCAGATCTTCAATGATCATTTCTTCTTTCCCCTTAGTAGCAGCGGAGACAGCAGGCTTGGTAGGTTTCACGGTGGCAGTAGTCTTGGCTTTCATGTAGGAAGGGAAATCTTGAAGACAGTTTCGGTTGAACTCAGCAGACGGATCCTGAACTTACAGAGCGGTGACTTTCATCACGACGAACGAAGCCTTCCCGATGATAACCTCGAGGTCTTCAAATTTGGATCCGAACTTGATGGTGGGAGCAATGTTGCGGGCTTCAGCGCTTGTCGGCAAGTTGTAGAAAATTCTCAGCATTGGTTAGGCCATTGCAAAATCTTTAAAACAACAAGTTTTGGGGTTAGTTATATGCCCAAAATCTTGTAATCTTTAGTGCAAGCACTGAAAATTAATAAAGGTTGCTTTGTAGATCGGGTAAATTTTAGTTTGCAGGGTTTTCAAAATTTTTAGTAAAAAGGTAATTTGAAAGTAGAAAATTTTAATTAATTTTAAAGCGCGCACAACACAACACAATTTGATTTAATTTGTAAACTAGCAAATTAGATTTGGAAGGGAGGTGCGAAGTGTTTAGGACCCAGTGCGGGGCCCATTTAACAACTCACAATGCCGAGGTGGAACTAGTCCACCGACACACCTATTGGGGTCCCACCTCATATGAAGATTTAAAGAGTCCTTAATGGCCTCCTGAAGCTCTTTGTCCAAAGGTGATTGAATAGTCAGTACTGAAGTCCAAAGAGTTGGCTATACTTTCCCAAGACAGAAATGGGTAAGATATGTCAACAGAAGAAGGGTAATTTGGTCCAAGAGGGACATGTACATATTACCGATCTATGAAAATAATACTTTCCTGATTTAAATGGAAAGAGAAACTTGTCCCCAGCGGAGTCGCCAGAAGCTGTCAACGTTATTTTGGTTTGGGGAGTTGCCCGTAAGAAGCTGGCGATCACCAAAATCAAAATCCTGCCGCCCACTTCAGAAGGACATTTTAATGTTTACAAAAATATCAAACTGAACCAAAAATTTTTATAGTTTAAATGAAAGAGCGCTATACCTCAAACCCTGTATCTATCTCAAAGGATAAACACAAGACTTGATAATGAGGCTCGATCAAATAAACTGAGAAATATATGACGTCCTTTTGGTCTACAAAATCATTTTATTTGCCAAAAATTTTCCCTATTTAATATGAATAATTAAAGAGGGTTTATATTAAGCTTGGTTCGGTAGAGCTTCCTATAAGGGCAAGCCCCTATAGTTAATTACATCTTAAATGATCCAAGTCATCTAAGAAAACTCTCGATAAAAACCAAAAAATATTATCCTCAAGAGGACTTTTCAATGAGATTAGACGTAGAGGTGTGAAAGGGGATCAGTTCAAATTTGGAACATTTTGTTATAGAGTCCAAAGGAGGAAGAACTAGGGGATGTCATGGATCCAGAAAAGAACCTCGGTGACTTCCCAATCTATCATATGGTTTGGCTTCAGTTTTGAGGAGAAATATTTAGGGGTTTCATCCTGTCAATTTTATCTCTGCCAATTTTATTTGTTATGACTTACATTCATGTGAGACGATCACACAAATTGCTTGGAAGATGTGAGGGTTTAGGTCATGAAAAACGACAACCTCGAAATCCTAAGACAAGTTAGGGCTTATATTGTACGAAATGGTTATACAAATGCCTAAAGATGAGGTGAGGATTTATGCTGCATAAAAAAATAACCTCAAAATCCCATGGCTTGGTTGTTTAATTCTAAGGAAGGAAGTTGTTTTAGCCAATGTAAACGTGTTTTGCTGTTGAAGATGGTCGTGATGCTCATAATGCTAGCTCCAAGCTCCTTGTCGTGACGAGTATATGTTTTCTAGGGTGTCTAGCTATGATGTCAATTTAGTTGGCCCTATCGTTGTAGCTTTTTAAATGTTATGGGGGATGTTAAAGTTGATTAGAGCAACACCAGTTAGGATCCCAGAGTTCCCTTATTTTGGCACCACTATTTTCTATTTGATTCACTTAGTCCAAATGAATTTACTAAACTCAACTTAATGAGTTCCATAGTTTCATTTAAATCGTGGGAAGCCTCGTTAGCAACCGTAGGTTACCTCCTCCGAGAGATTTCTGATCATCTGATAGAGACGTCTTAATTTAGTTGCAATTGTTGTTTTGTGATGTTTGTGATTAAATTTTTAGTTGTCTTATATTTTAAATGTTGTGACGGTGAATTTCATCTTAGTTGATTTTAGTTTTTGTTTTGGTTTTGGTTTTGTGGCTATCCTAACAGTTTTAGTTTTCATGCAGGGTGACATCATTGACATGCATGCAAGTTTGTGTTAACATCAAAAGTACAGTAT
>NW_018165586.1:0-30480 GCF_001263595.1 Phalaenopsis equestris | reverse complement strand
GGCATTGTAAACTGTAAAAGCGTACCTGGCGAGTCTTCTCATTCCACCACCTGAAACTCAAAATGCATGTCAAGGAATTTTACATGAAACAAAAAAGTGAAGTTTTGGCGACCTACCTAACCTTAGGTCATATCTTGGTGGGTCTCTATTAGTTTGATTAAGGATGATTTTTGTTAAGCAAAACATATTAAGTTTAGTAGACCTCTGAGGTATCCAACAGGTCTAGAAAAAGAAGCAGGTCCATGCTTCCCTCTCACCGCCTGGTTAAAAGCCTTGGGCTCATTTTAACTTATTATGTTACTTAATAAGACCATCCTAAAAATACTTTTAATGCTCAATAAAATTGGAAATATTTGGAGTATTTTAGGAACTTTTGGGATTTTTTGGAATTTTTGGAATTTTAGGCTAAGGAGAGGTATTTTGGTAATTTAACAATTTTTGGTGATTTTGTGTAATTTGGATGTTTTCAAAAGGTTTGAAATGATTTTTGAACAAATTTGGGTATTTTGGATAAATTTGGGAATTTTGCCCAAATTTAGGGTTTCAAGGGCACTTAGGTAATTTGGGGAAGTTTAGGGGCAAAAGGCTAAGTTGGATATTTTGGTAGAGTTGGGGTGCCAAACACCATAAATAAGTCATGGACCAATGGAAACCCCATTTGGGTCCTTTATGTAGTGGTCGTAGCTAAAACCCTAGCCTAAGGCCAGTGGGTTTAGGGGAACATCTACATGGGTATCCCAAAGGATCAAGGAATCAAGGTTAAGGAATTTTGGGTTTGTATTTGTGTGTTAAAGTTTGGGTTTAGGGTTATGAGTAAAAGTGAGTGATGGTGAGTTCCTTAGCTTTAGACCAACACCCAGGGTCAACCCTAAGGTCCAACAGTCCTATGGGAACTCTCCTTGAGGGTAACCACCATAAATAAGTCATGGACCAATGGAAACCTCATTTGGGTCTTTTATGTAGTGGTCTTAGCTAAAAGCCTAGCCTAGGGCCAGTGAGTTTTAGGGGACCATCTACATGAGTATCCCAAAGGATCAAAAGATCAAGGTTAAGGAATTTTGGGTGTGTATTTGTGAGTGGTTGTGAGTGAGGTGATTGCTGGTGAGTGCCTTAGCATTAGACCAACATCCGTGATTGCTGGTGAGTGCCTTAGCTTTAGACCAACATCTAGGGTCAACCCTAAGTTGGGTATTTTGGTAGAGTTGGGTTGCCAACCACCATAAATAAGTCATTGACCAATGGAAACCCCATTTGGGTCCTTTATGTAGTGGTGTTAGCGAAAAACCTAGCATAAAGACAGTGGGTTTAGGGGACCATCTACATCAGTATCCCAAAGGATCAAGGGATTAAGGTTAAAGAATTTTGGGTTTGTATTTGTCAGTTGTTGTGAGTGAGGTGATTGTTGGTGAGTGCCTTAGCCTTAGACCAACACCCAGGGAAACCCTAAGGTCCAACAGTCCTTTGGGAACAGTCCTATGGGACCATAAGACTGTTGGACCTTAGGGTTGACCCCACCCTGGGTGTTGGTCTAAAGCTAAGGCACTCACCAGCAATCACCTCACTCACAATCACTCACAAATAAAAACCCAAAATTCTTTAACCTTGATCCCTTGATCATTTGGGATACTCATGTAGATGGTCCCCTAAATCCACTGGCTAGGCTAGGGTTTTAGCTAAGGCCACTACATAAAGGACCCAAATGGGGGTTCCATTAGTCCATGGCTTATTTATGGTGGTTGGCACCCCAACTCTACCAAAATACCCAACTTAGTTGTTTGCCCTTAAACTCCCCTAAATTACTAAGTTGGGTATTTTGGTAGAGTTGGGGTGCCAACCACAATAAATAAGCCATGGACCAATGGAAACCCCATTTGGGTCCTTTATGTAGTGGTGTTAGCGAAAACCCTAGCCTAAAGACTGGGTTTAGGGGACCATCTACATGAGTATCCTAAAGGATCAAGGGATTAAGGTTAAGGAATTTTGGGTTTGTATTTGTGAGTTGTTGTGAGTGAGGTGATTGCTGGTGAGTGCCTTAGCTTTAGACCAACACCGAGGGTCAACCCTAAGATCCAAAAGTCCTATGGGAACTCTCCTAAGTTCCCTCATAATGACCCCACCTATTAAGTGCTAGAGGTTAGGACCAATATGTAGAGCTTCAAGTTGAGTAAAGAGGAGTTTAGAATTTTAGAATTTCTAATGGTTTTTCTAATGGTTAGGGTTCCTTTTCTAGTCTTCTAGGAATAGTCAACATGAAATTCTATGGCTAAACTTTAGGCTACTTAAGAGGAATACTAAACTTCAACCAAAAGTGAGGTCAACAGATATGTATACTTGCATTTGCAACCTAGTGATGTTTTGAATTGAAATTACACCTTAATTCACTAGGAGTGGCAGCTTTAGACATTTTAAAGGATAAACCTTATTATGCTATAGCAAATTTTATTGTGATTAATCAGCATATTTGTTAATATAGCTGCATTATCTGTTGTGGTGTTGAAAAACATTTATAAATCAAAATAAAGCCCACATCAACTGCTAAATAAAAATTGAGTCAAGTTTTTTGCCATATTTTAGAAGCTATATTACTACATAATTTCTGGTTGGGTCAAGTTTTTAACTACATTACCAGAATTTGAATCATCTATAAAGAATCATATCCAAAATTTGGGAGATCATGAACTATTTTATAGAGATCCATTTCTTATAAATTTTAAGGATGAAATTAATATGAAAATTGAGAAAATCATTGGAAGAAAATTAGATCTAGAAAGAAACATGAGAAAAATTAATTTTAATCAATTTGAAAAGGAAAAACTGAATGAAAAACTAAAACTCGAGGATTTTGTATTAATCCTTTGATATGAAAAAAAAAATGAGCGATTGATCAAGGATTAATTAAATAAAATTTTGATCTAGGTCATGCTGACGATGTTAAACTAGGCACTTTTGGGAAGCAACCCATTGTTATCGGTGTGTTTTGATTCAGTATGTTTGGGAGTCATGATTGTTAGTGTTGTATTATGCTTATTTTTTCTTAAGTGTGGATTGATCAAGTTTGATTAATGTTGGTGGATGTTTGGATTGTTAATAGTTTGATTTGATCTTTATGTATTATGAGGGAGGTGATTCCTTAACTTCTTATTAATGCTAGACTTGTTTATGTTCTCTTGTAGTAGTTAGATTGACGAGTCCACTACGACTCGGGTCTTAACTGAACTTGAGTTTTATAAAAGATATTCTGAGTTTTGACAGTGATATGTCAATCTCAATTTTTTTTTGTTCCTTTCTTTGACCTTGTTTTCAATCGCTAGGAGTCATGAACCTACGTGATGTACAATATGTGGATGATCTTACACTATCCTTATAACTATTAGAGGTGATTAATTAATGGATAAGGTGACACATGAGGTTGGTGTTCACAACCCAACGTAACAGGGATAATCTTGTCCATGAGGTTAAACATATAAAATTCGTGGAGGGCACTTAATATATCAGTGTAGTGAGTTCGCTAGAAATTGGAAGTAATGTAGTGAGATGCAATGCGTTAAGGAATGAATTGACCTTATTTATCATGTCTGTTTGTGTTTTGTGTTACAATATTATTGAGGACTTGAAGAACACTTATTTATCTATTCCTATGCTGATACCTGATATGCTAATTAAAATTTTCTTTTGTCAATTTCTTTCTTGCATGTTTAGTTTAAATTTACTTTATGCTGCACACTGATCTTTTCTAAGTATTTTTGCAAATATTTTGATAGATACTTGTGGTAGATTGTACTTCTGGGCTGTGATTTTTCTTCCTTCATATATTTTCTATACTGAATACTATACATGTTAAAAATTATGTTTGGAGGGAGGAAAAAAAAATGAATTTCAAAGTTAGAATTAATTTATCCTCAATAACCTGTATTTAATTTGATATCAATTTTAAAATTACTTGTGGTATGTGGTGTTATCAATAGGTTATTATAATTTTAACTTTAGGAATGTTAGGAAAAACTTAGTTGGGATCCTATGTGTTGAAACTTTCTAGAGTTAAGTTATTTTGTAGGAAAGATTAGGATAATTATTTTGCTATTTATGATAGAAAGAAGTTTTTTTACTTGATTCTTAGATTATATTTTATGAAAATTAAGCCTTTATTGAAACCTTTTTCAAACTAATGCCAGCATTTTAAAAAGTGAGGGAATGTTTTGAGTTTTGATTATTAGAAAGAGGATATCGAAATTCAAAATTATTTAATGTATATCCAAATATAGTAACTCTTACTAAAAAAAAAGAGTAGGGATTAAAAAGGTCCTGTAAGAAAAGAAAAAGAAAAGTAAGAAAGAAAATATGTGAGGAAAAGCTTGAGGAGAAGCCTAATAAAAAAATGAGTTTCACTTGAATCATTTTAAATTAAAAGATTCAGAAACAATCCTAAGCTTATACTTGTTTCAAAAAAGTATTTGTCAAATTGGTATAGATAAGGTGCTTAAATTCTATTTTTAAACTTTATTTGAATTTTTAGTTTAACAAGTTTCAATAACTTTTGAAGTAAATAGAAAATCAGGATGCCTAAGTTAAATATCAGATATTCTTACAACCCAGTTCTATGTTGACTTACTAAATTTCTCCTAAGTTACATCATAAAATTTCTGAGACAAAATTATAAGCAACTTTACTAAAACCAACTGCCTTAAATCAACAAATTTGGTATTTAAAGTCATAATGTTACTTAAGGACAAGTAATGTTTTTGTTTGGGGGAATTGATACACTTTAAATTTACATTTAATGCTCATTTTTAGTACATTTTATATGATATTGCACTTTAATAAAAGATATTTTGCATGTTTTTTGTTCTAGTTACAGGAAATGGATTTTTGGAGAAAATGAAGCAAAAACAGTGTAATTTGGAGCTAAAACGAGAAAAGAAGAAAATTATGATATGACACACTTTATTGGAGCTAAAATGGGATGAAATGGAGTGAAATAGAGTGAATTGAAGCCGCCCCAACTTTTGAACAGGTGCCATAGTGCCCAAATAGGCGTTATCGCGCCTGTCACGTCAAGAAACAGGCACCATAGTGCTGATTTTGGCAACATAGCACCAGAAACAATTTTGAACTGTTATTGCTTGATTTTGGGAGTTTTTAAGCACCATTTGACACTTGGAAAGACACATTCTGACATTTTAATATTTTAGAACATCCAAGAACGGAGGTCTTAGATAGGAGTAGGAGAAGTAGATTTCTACCTTTTATGGAGAGATTTGTGAGAGATTTTGAGACATATGTGAAAGGAATTGTAGGAACTTTGTGTAGATCAGTAGGAAAATTTGTTGCATGGATTTTAATCTTTCTTTCAAGGAAAAAAACTAAGTATGGTGTTCTTCATTAGTTTATAATTGTTTTAAACACTCTCTTAGTGAATTTGCTTTGATTTAGACGAAGTTTTTTGTTGTATTTTCTCAATGTTTAGTGAATAGTTTTCCTCACTCTTTCTCCTTGTGGTGAGATTTAATTATGTATGGGATTAGAATGGTTTGAAGATCTCTTTTATTCCAAAATTGTGATGGAACTCTTTTTGGGTCTTTATTGGTTTTACAAACTGATCACCTATGAGGTTAAAATCTGTTATGAAGATAATAACCCGGAAGGGCTATGATTTCACCCAACTTGTGAGTGCTGCACTAACCTTATAAGTAAGGTGTCCAAAATTTCAGGAGAGTGCAAATAAATAGGTAGATAATTTTTTATGGGTGTAGAAATGATGTTTCAAAAGTCACGTGCTAGATTCTTTTATTAATTCAGTCTTGAGTTTGGATCTAATCGCATATAAAGAGGGAAATTTAGAATTGAAAGGCTAGAATCTACTCAACAGTACAACAGAAGTTGGAACAAACTTTTGATTAACCAATGTTCTTTGCTAGCAACGAGAGGGGGTAGAGAATAGGTATGCTCCTATTTGTCACAATACCAAATTTTAACCTTTAAACATTCTCTTCCTACACTAATCATGATCTCATCGCAAGGGAAAAGAGATTTTAAGTGTTTAAGATCTTTCCAAAATTTAACCACACCTTAGATTTGGTTTTATTTAATTTAGTTAATTATCATTTTTTTGTAAATTAGTTAATTTAAGAAAATCAAAATTTTTTAAAATTTCAAACTAAGACCTGATAGTAGTAGAGTAGAATTAGCCTAAGAGATTTCTTACCTCGCTTATTTGTAGGATCGATATTGAGGTTTTTAAAGAAATTCATGTATTACTTGAAATGATACATATACTTGCGTAATGCCCCTAGTGTGTAAACTATTTTCAAAATTTTATAACATTTCTGTTTTGGACATTACCCATTAAATATAAATTGGGTCAAGTTCTTGACCATCTTTTGGAAGGTAAATTACCGCTTAATTGCAGCTCGAGTCAGTGAACTGGTAGGGACTGAGGCAAACAATGGAGTAAATAGGAAAGAAAAGAAGAGGTTTAGGACTTCTCACCGAGGAACTTCTCCCATAGCTTTCTTGGTCACCAAAAAGCTCTCCTCTCAGCTAAAAAGAACTCTTCTCTCCTTTATTTCATATTATTCAACTGACACCCTTACAAATTCCTAATGCTCCATATGTGGCCAATTACTATTGTGGCTCCCCACTAAGACTTACATTGTCAACTATTGTTATTTCAACATCCAACTATGATTTTTGTGACCAAGTGACACTATTGAAGCAATCAACTATGACTTATGTGGTTAACTACTACTATAGCTTTCAACTACAGCCTCTGCAACAAGCTGATGTTATTACAACCATCATCTACAATATTTGTTGCTTAATACTATCTTCGCAACAATCAAGAACGGTTTTAGTGGTTTGCTATCACTATAATTGTCAAGAGCTAGTCAAATTGTGGCTATTATTGCTAGCCATAATTATCAACTTTGTAATTTTATCCTTCCTGATTTCAGAAAAGAATAGACTTATGTATGCAATTATATAGCCCGTGATTTTTTTCATTGCAATAATTTCACATAAAAAATTATCATGTCTAGTTTTATTTCTTTTTCATTATGCTTATGCTGGACATTCGTATAATATTGAGATATTAAATTATCAATTTATTATCGTGTATCTACCGGCACTTTGCAGTTTAAAAAAAAAGATAATTATATCAGTAGAGAAATTAATTATATCTTAATCTATCTAAAGTCAAATGAAACCATCCAAATTGAAATTTAATTCAATCTAATTTAAACTAAAAATTTAATTAATCATATAGGTTTCTAAATTTTTTAAGTATTTGGCCCGCATTAGAGAGACCAGCTGGCACTGATGTGACCGATGGCGTCAGGTCCGTCGTTAAAGGACAAAGTCGGTGCCCCATTTTGCCTTATTATTATTTTATTTTTTTGGGTGATCCTAATTTTTTTTAATTTTATACTAATAATTGCCACCCTTTAAGTGCTCTGGAAACTTCGAGGGGAGGTTCCTCTAGGGCTATTATGGCATGCCTGTTAAGCTGCCGACGGAGCTACAAGACGAATTATTTGCGTGATGCCGAATAAAGAGAACAATCTAGTTTTTTGTCCGGCTACAAACAGAGCACCGTTATTTGAAATAAATCATCAGTCATGCTTATCTACAATATCCAAATTAATAACTTTAATAATATATAAATGCTTTTTAATTGGTATGGCGGTATGACGTAGCTTTTAATCATCAAGAATTTTATGTCATTACGGCATTTATACTAAATGTTAAATGACATACATCAATTTACATTTTGATAAGTTGTTTGGGACTGTAATGGGAATATATAGGAAAAATCAATGTGCAAATCTCGAGATTTTTTCTTTTTTTTTTTGCTGGTTTAGAAAGTGCATATAATTTTATGATATATGGATATTTTTAACTAAAGAGTCGTGCATACTGATGTTCGCCTGACATGTCCTAAAAATACGTTGGATGTTTCAGGCACGTGTTGGACACATCCTAAATGCCTCCAATTTCAATGATAATAATAATATTAAAAAAAAAACTGTCAAACAAGTCAATTAAAAAGTTTTAAGAAAAATATTTAAACAACTACGATGTATTTTTAGCTATAAATTTTTTAAAAAATATTTTTTATCTAAGGATTAAACGTATTTGTTCAATTTATTTAACAATTTCTTTTCTCGTAAATGAGCTTAAGCAACTAGTCAGCTGATAATTCTTATTATCTTAACTTCTGAGAGATAATACTACTAATTTTTTTCATCTATATATATATATATATATATAATACGTATCTGTTGTAGATGTCGTGTCGTATTTATATTCCTGTATTAATATCCATGCAGCATAAGAATTATAGCACCAAGAAGTTATGTGATTTACACTATATTCTTCAGTTCTGGTAGAATGGAACGTGGCTTCAAAATTCAATTAAGCACCCTTTTGTAGTAACTTCATAAATGGGCTAGCATAGCCCAATTCTACTAGCTGACCGTAAAGAAAAATAAAAAAATAATCTCTAAATCTTTCACCTTCTTGACACGACAATCAAAATTTTGACTTTTCATATCATTGGATAGTTCTTTTTTGCTCATCAGTATTTTTTTTTTTCTTGCAAATATTTGATTAGCATATTTTTAATCAAATTAACCTTGCTTAGAAATATTTTTTACGAGTAATATAGTTTATAGTTTCTTCCTAGACATTCCTACATTAATTCCATCCTAGCTTCTCCCTTTAATTTATTGCATGTATTTACATTTTTTTTCAAGAAAATACTGATATTTCATTCTATATTGTGATGGGGTTCGAACTTAAGTTTGACCTCGGGTTCACAATGTGTTCAATATGAGATTAAACATATTATGATGCTAGTAAATACTAGGATTTGAGCCCTAAATTCTAACCTTGTGTTCAATCCCATGGTTCAAACTAGCTCCAATTCACCCTACAATACAACACATTCAACATCGAAGCCGTGGTTTAAAATTGAGGTTTGAACTAGGTTAGATCCCACAATCAAATCTCCATGGTGTGAACTCTATCACTAAGAGCCAACCTTCTAAACATTATATTGATGAACTCGCGCTTGAGTTATCCTTACCTTAGTTTAAAAGTGTGTTTAAATTAAAATAATTTTGCATAAATTTAAATAGAACTTAATTATATTTTACCAAAAACTCGAATGAGAGAGCATAGAATGCCCATACCATAACTTTTATGTTTATCGGTTCTTTCATTGATCTGAACTTCAAAATTCTCTATTAAATCATCGTTGTTGAACTAAGAAAAAATAAATGCAACCAACATCTTATCATTTTTGTTAAATTTATAAAAATCTTTATCATGTATGAAGTCTCCCATGATATCCCATCTTATTTCCTTCTTCAGGCACAATCAAGTGACAAGCCACAATATTGTTAAAGTATATGAAAATCTCAACGCTCAGAATGCTAGCACAACATATTTGCTTCCCTTTCTTGTGATAAGATCAAAATGGATTTCTAAGAAAAGATTTGTATATGGGTGGTGTCCCTAATAGCATTCCCTAGCTTTGGTAATGGATGTGATGAAATGTAGTATGAATCAAACATGATACAGAACTTAGTTCGAACCAAAGTTGGATTATCCTCAATCTCCTAATACGGATTCAATTCCAGAATGAACTCTAAATTTAAACATTTAAGAAAATATTATGGAACGCAAAGGGGGAAAGAATTTAGTAATTTTGCAAAAAAAAAAAATTTAAGTGATCATTTAAAAATATTGTTTAATAAAAAAAAATTATCATTCAAATTTATTTAACCTTAAGATAACACCAAAGAGTAATCTGTGCAAAAATAATAATAAGAAAAAGCACAATCTCAAGTGAAAAGAAGGTAATTGGCTCAAAAATCAGCGCAATGTTTACATCCATGCCTTGCAAACCTTTTTCAAATAATGAGATTTAAGATTTATATAATATCTTTACAATTTTAATTTAAAATTAAGTAAATAAATTAAAAATAGGTGAGAAATTTTAAATTTTAAATATTTTTGAATTTGATTAATGATTGGGAAGGAACAAGTCAAGATTAAAGGACTTGAGAAATTAAATTTAAGCAATGCAAATATGGAAAAAGGTTACATGATGCAAATGATGGCATGGAAGGCAATGACACAACTTCAAGAGAAGATCTAATTCAAGTTTCATGTGGGCAAATTACTTGATACCGTGTAAAGAGGGTGAAAGAAGCTCTTAATGGATTAGTCCAGGAGGCTTGGACTCAAGCCAATTGATGGGGATCTAAGGAGAAAAAGCCACAAAGATTTGTCATCTTATTCCAAGCCCAAGGAAAAATGAGTCATATTATTTTGGCTGGATATTATGTATTTTTTATTGCTATTTAATAATGGTTTGCATGCCAAGTTGATGTATCTTTTCATTTGTTTTAGAAGATATTTTATCTTCTCTTTTGTTTGCTTGTAAACTTTAGCCTATACATTGGCATTACTTCAAATGAGAAATGGACTTTTGATTCTTGGCAAAAAACTTGCTTTTGGGTTGTCTCCCATAGTTTCCTTAGGATTCCAACCAAACTCTAGGTCATCGCCTAACTCTCCAACCAAACTCTAGGTCATCGCCTAAGGAGTTCTTTCCCGACTTATCAAGCGGATTTCCACCCCGTTTGTGGCATCTTCCATTGAACCAAGGTTCTTTCCTCATGTCAAGAAAAGGGTTGAGGTCTTATACCAATGTTCTTGTTTGTGTTGAGCATTGGGTCAAGGTTTACCTCCATCCATCCATTTTACCACCAGGTTATACCTATAACTCGGTTTGTTCCAGCTTTGGGACTATTTTATTGTTTGGTTTCATGCATCTCATATGAACTTCGATCAATTCTTTTTGATTTTGTCATAGCACATCCGATTTTCTAATAAGAACATCAATCCACATAGTCTTGTTTTGTGTATATGCACATCAGTTTGGTATCAGAGCCTCACAGTTCTTGAACACATAATATTTTTTTGGTTTTTGTGTTCTTGTTGGATATTTCTTTTTTTCTTAGGTAATTGATGAGATTAGTAATTTTTATATTTCTTATGTCCAATTTTTTGTCTATGCCCAAATTTTAGTAAGTAATCCAATTTGTTATTTCATTTTGTAATTAATTGTTCAATTAGCTATTCTCATAATTATTCATATTCAGGTTCTTGTTAATATTCACATTGTTATTGCTCATGTGATTGCCCTCGTTATTATTCATATCAATTGTTCTTTTTTATCCAAATTGTCCAAATTAGTGTTCATGATATTGTTTATGATAAATGTTTTTCTTGAGGTTAACTTTTTATTTTCATTTCTTGTAATTTTTGTTTCTTGAAGTACATATCATCTTGATGTGATCTTGTAATTTTTATTTATTTGTTGATGTTCTTGTTGTTCTTGATATCATTTCTTGTTCTTCATCTGATTGTCCAAATCACTTTAGTAGTGCTTTTGTTTTTATTCAAGATATCAAAATTTGTATTTCATTATCATTATCCCAATGTTTTGCTTAGCATTTCAGTTTTTTCTTAGTTGTGGTAATTTAGAATTTTATTTGCGTTGTTAATTTTGGATTCTTGCTTACCTACCTCCATTTTAAGTCCTGCTCAATCACGTCTCAAATGAATTTTTAAGAAGAAGAAAGGCAACTCGCTGTTCCTAATCTCCAATTTCAACCATTAGTGGGGGAGATAAGAATAATGATGAAAGCTGAGTTAGAGCAAATTCATGAAAAGATAGAACGGTTAGAGGGAGGAATCCAACAAAGACTGCCACAAAATGTTTCCAATAGGCAAAGGGAGAGAGTTCCATCAAGAAGAGTGAGATAGGAGGATGCGTAATATTATGAGGCTGGATTTGATGAAGACAATGATAGGGATTTATTTGTTGAGAGGAGGCATTATGGTGGACAAGCTAGAGACATTAGAAATAGAGACGATAACAGTTTGGCAGGTCTTAAGATGCGTGATGCGGGTGGATTTAGTGTTTTTTTTTGCAAGTATTTTTCAATATTACAAAATACAAACAACATATATAGCAGTAAATATATAAATTAATTTCAACAAAAATAACTTTAGTGAACATAGTTTTATCTTCTAAAAATCTTTAGTCAGCCAAATCTCCTAAAAATAACGCAAGTATATGTATTGCTCAAGTAATAAACGACTCTAATGGAGTCGTACATATCGATCCCATATAGAAGGTGGAAATGCTTATAGATAAATTCTAATGATTATAATGTAAACTACAATTTTAAACTACGAAAGTGAAGTACAAAATTTGAATCTAAAGTAATTGAGTGAATGTTAAATAAAATGCAATTAAAAGAACTAAGTTAATTAAACTAATTGCTAAACTTTCAAAAGTAAACTTATGAAAACTAAACAATTTTTTTGGTGAAGAGTTCAAATTTAAGAAAATATTATTCCCCTTTACAATGAGTATATGAATTGTGAAGAAATTAAAATAATTTGAATATATATAAATAAAAACAAGTTTACAAAAACAAACAAGTAAAAGATGCAACTTATCTCACAATCCTTCCCAAGCAAATCCCTAGAAGTTCTCTTGAAGCACTTTCCCTCTTTACAAGCACTCTCAAATCTCTCTTAGAAGATTAATGAAAAAAAAAATCCCTCACCTTTCATCTCCTCTAACAATCCTTGAAGAAAATCTCAAAGCTTTTGACTTTCTCTCTATCTCTCTCTATCTCACACACTCCAATATCTCTTCTCAAGCCCTAGACTTCCCTCTCTTTTATTAGAGGTTGCCTCCCTCCCAAAAGAATTCAAAATTCCCTCCAAAAGTCTATCAAAAAGTCAATCCGTTTGAATTCAAAAGATATGTCTATTGATCCAAGAGTCATATCCCTTCATAAAAGAAATTTCTAAATTATCTAGATGCATTGAATCACTCCATGGGTTTTTTAGAACAAGTGGTCCCTTCAAAATTTGCACAAATTTTGTCCGGAATCATCTTTATCCCCAAAAATTTGTCTCTAGCGCCTCAGGCACTAGTTCTGGCGCTTCAGGCGCCAACTTCTTTAAGACCACCCTATTCAAGGTTTTGGCGCTTCAGGTGCCATTTCTGGGGCTTCAGGCGCTAACTCTCTATAAAGTGGCACTTCAGGCACCAGTTCCGACGCATCAGGCACCAGTTCTGGCGCTTCAGGCTCCAGAATCTCAAAATTTGAGCTTTAGGCTCCAAATTTTGTCTTTTTTGCTACTTTTGCTCCAAATGCCTAAAATTGATATAGCTGCAATAAAAACTTGAAAATACCATTTTTTAAAGTGCAATATCTCCAAAAATAAGCATAAAATATATACTTAAGACAACACATTACTTTGGTGTATCAAAATCCCGAAAACATAAATGTTACTTGTCCTCAAGTGACACTTTTACTACATAAAAACATATGACTTAAGATAGAGATTAACTTATATACTTTTATACTTTAGTTTCATAAATAAGACAGTAAAATTCAAGAAAAACTTTTAATAACTTAGATTGAAACTCTAACTGTAAGAGTACTTAGTAATCAAATCTAATAGGTCTGAATCTCTATTCATTTTAAAAAGAATTTTAATTTGTCATATCAAGAATACTTAGAACATTCATATGAAAAATAAATTCATCAAAATTTTATTAGTAATGGTGCTAATACTCCAATACAAGTTTAGAAATGTAATAAAGTCTTTTTTTTAAGTTGATTCAAGTAAAACTAATTTTTTATTAGGCATCTCCTAAAGCTTCTCCTCACACATTTTTACCTTGCTTTCCTTTTCTTTTTCACTTTCTTTTTTTTTCTTTTAGGATCTTTTCAATCCTTTCGTCTCTTTTTTTTTTCTTTTTCAAGTGAGGATTACTATATCTGGATAACCTTTAATGATTATGATCTTCACTATCCTCATCTTAAAGTTAAAACTCTTTACCTTTCTTCACTTTATAAATTCATATTAGTTTTATGATTTTTCATAAAGTCTCATTCTTTTTCTTCTTACGTGAAATTCTAAAATTCTTAATATTTCAAAAAATACAATTTCCTTTACTTAAAAAAAAAAATGTAGTCTTAACTTTTCATACCAAATATCTTTAACTTTAGAATGACCTTCACTATTAAAAACTTTTTCCTAAATTTGCCATAATATTTATAAACATAAGTAAAGTCATTTAAATTTAAATCTTAATATCTAAGGTCATGTTAGATAATTTTAAAAATATAGTTAATTAAGGACAAATAAAATTTAGTTTACTTCTTTTGTTTTTTTTAAGGAAATGTTTCTTTATCCGAAACTTAAATTTTTAAGTAATTTAAAAAAGTTTAGTGCAAAATTTTGTAGGTGAAAGAAAACAGTAAACACATGAAAATAAAAACTAACCTGTACAGGATTTCTGAGTATGAAACTGGGCTCTGGTATAATGCATGTACTAATTTTAAAAATTCATCCAGGCTGTAAAGCATTAAATGAAACATAATATATTTTAAGGGATTTGCTGAGAAATAAAAATAGAAACAAAAATTGAAAATACTAAAAATGAAGAAAAAAGAAAAAAATCTACAGTCACTCTTACAATCTAGGTTCACAGCACAATATTAAAATGAAATTTCTTACTACAACAGTTTTAAATAAAATCAACTAAAACATTGAAAATAACAAACAAACAAACAACCAAAAGTCCTAAAAATATCAATCTTCACCGCCTTCCTCCTCCTCCTCATCATTATCTTCTTCTTCTTCTTCTTCTACATCATGATCTAGAGTATAAGCAGTGAAGCTGAGGCAAGTTAGAAATTCCACATTATAATCACTTCTAAGATATCTAACCATAGCATCCTCATAAGCTATATCATGTTGAACTTTCCTCTTCTTATATTCACAATTATAAGCTTTTCTTTCTTGAATTCCACCAATCCAAATTTGCATATCCAAAATATCCATTTGTTGAATCATAAGCTGCTCCAAAATATTTTCAAGTGAAGCAGAGTGAGATGTAGATAGCCCTGCAGCTGATGTTGAGGGCCTAGCACTACCTCCACTCCTAGACTCAATAAATGATTCAAATCTTTGAACTGTATGCTTCCCAATAGGATTTTGTGGTTGTAGCATTTCCTCATTTCTATGGGACTCTACTCCTGATTTTCCAAATAAAGTGAAAATCAGGCCAGGGTAACCCAAAACACTAGCTGTAGCACTACTAGATATACTCCGAGCATGATGAAATATAATAGTACCAACATCTACTGCCTTCATTTTATGAATGCAGAAGTTTAACACAGTTTTATCTTTCGTTACCTCCCTCAGATGATTTGTTGGAATTAATTTTGCAAAGATGAAGTAGTGCCATACCTTTGACTGAAAAGCCATCAAGGAATTGGAGAAGTTAACTTCCTTATTATTTTTTATTTTCTATCCTTCTTTTCCATCAGTCAGAAAGGAAATTACTTCATCAAGTGATGAATCAGTCATCACGAATGTACCATATTCACAATGAAATGCATTCCTCGGTCCATAAAAAGCATTGATTCTTTCTCTTGAAAACTTAACATGCTTACCTCTCACTAGGATGTGATCATCAGCAGTGAAATGCAAATTGACATAAAATTCTTGGATCATAGTTACAATAACTACTACAGTGAAGTAGCAAAACCTCTCCCAACTTCTGACGATGATCGACCTCTCAATCTCGCCACCTGGGTTAGTAAATGCCTGTTCTTGGATCAACTTTCTAGAGCTCATACGAGAATTGTAACAGTGTTGGGCTTTGAAACTGACAAATCTGCTAGCGTCAAAATCTATTGCAAGCTTTCCTCTTTTACTCATGGAGCCATTGGAATCTCGATAAAAAATCCTAGTAAAATCGAAATAAATTACAAAATCACAAATCTAACTCCGCGAGTAAGATTATTTGGAATGAAAATTTTCACCATGGGTTTTCTTAAAGGTTCTTCATAAAAAATCCCAAATTTCAAATTTCCCATAATGTAGGAAAAATTCATGGTGAAAATAAATTCATGGTGAAAATATGGTGAAAATAAAAAAATTTCTAGGTTAAAATGAAGCTCTTACCAAGAGAAGATGAAATCTAAGATCTTTGGCCATTGAAATCTTCTCAAATGAGCACGATGTGAAGCCTTAGGTCATGGTTTAGAGGTAGGAGGCAACTCAAACAGTAAAAATGGTGTTTTACTGAATGATTTCTTGGCTTTTAGGCATTCTGGGCATTTTCAGGAATTTGGTGCCTCATGCACCAAATCTGGCGCCGTAGGCGCCAACGCCTAATTTTTTTCCATATTTCATATTCTGAGGAAATCTGTTGCGTACCATTTTAAGTCAAACTCTAATTAACTCAAATAAACATTTATACTCATAATTAAATAATTTTATAACACATAACTTTCACAAACAACACAAAACTCACTTTTATATATACATTCCGAGCTATTACAAACTAACAATTTTCAAGCCTACAAACTCTAATTCAGTTTTTAAAGCAAACCAAACATCCTAAACATCAAAATACAAAACACAAACATAAATAGTGTTCAACAATAAAAGAAATGCAATCCAACACAACATAATAACATAAACATGCAGTACTAAATAAGTGTTCCGTGCATAAAGTAAGTTCAAAAATCTTCTTCGCTTTTGTTCTCCTGGAAATTGCCCATGGATTGGTAGTGCACGTACAAGTTGTGGAAAGGTTGACAAAGAAATTCATCAGTTGAATGTTCCTCAATACAAGAATGTTTTTTGAACATACGTGCCAAGCTATCTTCAATATGTCCAGTAGTAGATCCATTTACGATCAAACCAAAATTGATTCCACAATTTTGTCCCAATATGAACAGGTTTTCTAGTTTGAATACAATAATTTAGAATAGTACTCTCCTTAATTACCTTACTATTTTCACAGTGGCGAGTAATTTCAATGCAATAAAGAAATGCCATGCCTTAGATGCAAGATTAAATAATGATGAAGAAAAACTTACATTTTCTTCATCTCTGGCCTCTCAATTTGAATCTTCATCCGTAAGGTATCGATTGAGTTCGTTCATATTATCTCTTGTAGGGGTAATATTTGTGTAGTGGTAAATAGGAAAACCTTCAATCATAAACATCTCGTTTACTCTTAAAGGAGTGAATTGCAAAAACTTGCCTCTTACATAGACAAAATCCTTGACTGATTCCATGAATATTTGAGTAAAACGCTTTACCCCAAGGATAACTATAGCGGTAGTAGTGTAGCAGTTTTTCCTAGCATCTCTATGCAATAGTTTCTTCCACTCGAGTATTCAGTTTGTTGAATCCTCAATTCCAAATCCCCTTTCGTTGGTTAGTTTCTTCTTTATAAGAAGTCGATCATGTAACTTTTGTACATAAAAAATGATGAACTTTCTTCTGTTGAAAAATCCAAATCTCGTGGAATTATTAGAGTGGGAAGCCATAGGAATTGAAAAGTGGTGACTCTTCCCTCGTCCACCCCCTAGAATATGTTTTGGAATCAATTTTTGAGAGTTAAAAGAAGATGAACCCAAAAAAAATAGAAAAAAAACAACCTTTTGAAATGTTTTAAGTCATTTTCGTTGCCACGGTGTTTCAAGCGCCAATTCCTAAATTTTTGTCATTTTGATTTTAGTCAAATAAATTCTCAAATCTTCCATAAAATTAGATGTTCTTAAATATTTTCTCAATTTCAAATTTCTCAAATACAAGAAATCTATAAAAGTACAAATATATCTATAATATTCTAAATAAAAACATAAAAGCAAAATAAAAAAAAATGCAAAATAAAAAAAATGATAGATATGGGTTGCCTCCCACAAAGTGCTTGGTTTAATGATGTCAGCCTGACATTCCCGGTCTTTATTCTGGGTGACCCAACATTACGGTTTCCTTAAGAATGGATATCTGACAATCATAATATAGTTTTAGTCTGTGGCCCTTTACCTTTAATATCCTTTCAGTCTTTGAATCTTCAATATTAACATCTCAATAGGGATAGACTTTTACAATTTTGAATGGCATTTTCCATCTAGACTTCAGTATTCTAAGAAATAATTTCAAACTTGTATTGTATAATAAAACTTGATGTCTAGGTTCAAATTCCTATTTTATTATCTTTTGATCATGTCATTCTTTCATTCTTTCCTTATAAGTCCTAACATTATCGTAAGATTCATTCCTACTTTCATCATGCTCATTCAATTGCAATAATCTTTTCTTGCCAGCATCTTTCAAATTGAAATTAAACTCCTTAATATCCCAATAGGCTTTATGCTCTAATTCTACTGGTAAGTGACAAATCTTCCCAAAAATTAATCTATACGGGGGAAATCCTATTGTTGTCTTATAAGCTGTCTTATATGCCCGTAATGTAGAATCGAATCTAGCAGATCAATCCATTTTTTTAAGATTCACACTTTTCCCAATATTCTTCTAAATTCATGATTAGATACTTCTACTAAACTCTGCTAAACCACTAGTCTAGGGATGATAAGCAGTTGCAATTTTATGCATAATATTATATGTTTCCACCAACCTTATAATTGTTGCAATCGCAAAATGAGATCCTCTATCATTAAACGTTAAAGATTATTTTTGGCATTCCATATCTTGTAAAAATATTTTTAATTAAAAATTTTAAAACACTCCGAGCATCACATCAAGGTAAAGTGACTATTTCAATCCATTTTGAAACATAATCCACTACTATCAATATATACACATTTCCAAATGAAGGTATAAATGGTCCCATAAAATCCAATCCCTATGCATCAAAAATTTCAATTTCTAAATTAAAATTTAGAGGAATTTCATTTGTTTTTGAAATATTACCTACTCTCTGACACTGATCACATGTTTTTATATATATTTTAACATTTTTAAATAGGGTAGACCAATAAAATCTAGATTGCAAAATTTTATTAACAATTCTATCATTCCCTGAATGATCTCCAAATTCAGAATCACGACATTTTTAGATAATTTCTATAATTTATTTATAAGGTACACATCGTCTCATTACTAAAGCTTTGCATTTTTTGTACAATACGGGTCATCACAAAAATAAGATTTTGCATTGTGAATGAATTTCTTTTCCTTTTGTTTTGTCATTCCATACGGTAAAATACAACTAAGTATAAAATTCATAATATCAGCATACTACACTATTTTCCATTCTTTTACAGCATAAAGTTGTTTATCAGGAAAAGTTTCATTAATTTCTTTTGCTAAATCAAGTGTTTCTTCCTGCTCCAACCTAGAAAGATGATCAATAATTTGATTATCATCCCATTTCATATCGACTACTACAAAATAAAACTCTTGCATCAAAAGTACCCATCTAATTAATCTTGGTTTCACATCCTTCTTTTGTATTAAATATTTAATTATTGAGTGGTAATTATGCACAACACATTTTGCTCCAATTAGATATGAACTAAACTTATGAAAACCTAAACAATGGTTAATAACTCTCTTTCAGTAGTGGTGTAATTAATTTGAGCGACATTAAGAGTCTTACTAGCATAGTATAAAACAATAAAAATCTTGTCATATCTCTGCCGTAAAATAGCTCCAATTGTATCACTTGCATCACACATTAATTCCAAAGGTTTCTCCCAATTAGGTGAAACAATTATTAGAGTAGTGATCATTTTTTTCCTTTAAGGTTTTAAAGGCTTTAAGGTAGCCTTGGTAAAAATTAAATTTTGTATCTTTTTCCAGAAGTTGGCATAAAGGTTTAGTGATTTTTGAAAAATTATTAGTATATCGTCTGTAAAATCCAGCATGTCCTAAAAAGCTCCTAACTCCTTTTACAGCAGTAGGTGGAGGTAAGTTAGATATAATATATATTTTTGTAGGATCTACATCAATGCTATTTTCTAAAATTTTATGCCTAAGTACAATTCCTCCTGCAACCTTAAATTGACATTTTTCCCAGTCTAATACGAGATTAGTCTTTTCACATCATTCTAGAACTTTCTCTAAATGATATATACATATTTCAAATGAAGTTCCAAATACAGAAAATTTTTCCATAAAGACTTCAATTCCTTTTTCAATTAAATTACCAAAAATTGACATAATACATCTTTGAAATGTTGCAAGTGCATTACATATTTGATGTTAACTGATATATATATCTAGAAAACAAAAATATATGTGCCCAACTAGTCTATACAATATCTATTCCAAAAAGGGAGGAAAATGATCCTTTTAGATGGTAGAATTTAAATTTCTATAATCTATGCAGATCCTTCATCCAGTGACTTTTCATGTTGGTATTAATTCATTATTATCATTTGTCACTATAGGTATGATACACAAAAAATATATGCATATTTAGACCTATATTTTATACTCATTTTTTGTAATATTGCAATTTAATGGAATATATTTTCTATGTTTTATTGCAGGTTGTTGATTTTGAGGACTTGGAGCAAAAAGGAAGCAAAAAGGATGAAATTTGGAGCAAAAATGGAGAAGTTCAAAAATTTTTTAGCGCTGGCGGTGCCAGACTGGGCACCGACGGCACCATTTGACAGAAACTTCGAATATAATTACGGGCCTATGGCGCCTACGATACCAGGATGGGCGCCGACGGTGCCAGTGTCGATGGAAACCCTATTTCTAGAAGATTCGACAAATTAGAAGAATGGAAACCCTATTTCTAGAAGATTCGACAAATTTGGATGCTTTTTGAAGAGCTTTTGGATGCACCTATTGGAGAACCAACCTAGGCTCTATTTAGGGCCAACAATTGATCAGAAACCCCCCTTTAGACCATTTCAACTTCTTCCACTCATTTTCAATTTCTCATTTTCAATTTTTCTCTTTATTTTCAATTTTTCTCTTTACACACCTACATTTCACGCCATTCCACACCATTAGTTAGTTATTATTTTTATAGATTTGAGTTTTTATGGTGAGTTTAAGTTTGAATTCTACTCTAGGAAGTGTTGAAGAGGAAGAAAGTAAGTGATTTCTTCTTTCTACATTTCCTAAGAGAGGCTACAAAGGATTTGCTTTGAGAAAGAGTTCCAGATAAGTGTTATTTGTTTATTATTTTTGTTTGAACTTTCTTTTATATATGAAATTTGTGTTTTGTTGTATCTTTCTCATGAAGTCTGAGTAGATTCCTTTATCCTTCTCCCTACTTTGAGATATGGTGAAATTAAGAGATAATGTGGATGTGCCAATGTTAAATTTTAAAAAAAATTGAGATCATTTTTTAACTTCGCTCTTAATTTATTTTTTGATCTGGCCAATTGAATTGTTAAAATATGTTGTGAAATATATGATCGAAATAATATGTTGTGAAATATATGATCCGGGAAATGAAGTATGAGTTCTACAACAGAGTGAGAATCACATTTAAGTCCATGAAGGAGTATTTTAATCATGGGATTAAGCAAATAAATAAGGAAACATACTTTTGTTGGGTGTAGAATTGGAGATTTCTAGGGTGACATACTAAAAACCCCTAATTCGATCTTAGTGTTTAAAAACTAAAGCCAGAGTTAGCTTTCAGAGGAAGGGGAGTAGGAGCTCTGGCGTGAGTGCCAGTGTCCTCCTAGCCTAGCCACGGATTTAGGGACTAAACCTAAGATTAACCAAAGATTTTTGATAACACTGAATCGAGGTAGAGAATTAAAATTTCTCCTATTTGGCATAATACATATCTAAACCATTTATCTCATCTCATTTCACCAAAAACTCATTGTAGTGGGATATATACTTTTTTACATTAGAAAAATTTATTACATTAACATAGTTTAGTAGTTATTAATTTCAAAATCAGTTTTTAAATTCTGCTAGTAGTATATAATTTAGCTTTGATAATATCTTAAAATTTCAAAATTAGTGACAACAAAATTAGTGACAATCAAAATTAGTGACAATAATTTCATTTGATTTCTATAAATTTTCTAGTTAATTTATCATTTCAAATTTAAACCTTCCCCATGGGATTGATATTTGAGATTTAAACAAAAAGTATTATATTTCTTGATAACGATATGTATACTTGTATAGAATCCCAATCTTAAGTGTTTAACGTTATTATTCATAACAAACCACATCAAGTTTTTGATGCTGTTGCAAAGCGGAGTAAAATTTATAAATTTTACACAACTATATTTTCTCGAGATCAAGTTTTTTGAGCCGTTGCCGGGGAAGGTAACAATAAATTAATAAGATTTGGTAAATTAGGAAATTTAGAGATAAAATTTTACAAAATACAAAATATCAAAAAGATTATAAAATCAAAAAAATCCAAAAATCGATAACCATATATTTAAGAGTATTTTTAAGAAAAATTTCGTTGCTTATTATATTTGTTTATGCGAAATATTAGATCTGAAGGTTTAGTGCCTTACGATTCAAAATTAGAACGTACAATTAGAAAAATTTGAAAACAACAAAAAGATATTAAAATTTTGAACAAAATGACAAATAACTTAGATAATCAAATACATGAAAATCGATAAAGACCTTTAAATGATTATGCTAATCCAACAGGATATGAACTTCACTTAACTATTCAAAATCCTGATGTTGCTGCTAATTCATTTGAGCTTAAACCTGACATTATCCAAATAATACAAAATAATTTGTTAGGAGGAACAATTATTGAAGATCCTAAATTACATCTTTCTAGTTTTCTTGAGATTTATACTACTTTTAAATATGACGAACTCTATAATGATGTTGTTAGGCTTCCTTTTTCATCAAGAGATAAAGCCAAAGCTTGGTTAAACTCATTAGCAACTGGATCTATCAGAACTTTGGGAGAACTATCACAATCATTATTGACTAAATATTTTCCACCCTCGAAAACCACTAAACTTAGAAATGAAATGATATTACATCTATATTACATCTTTTTTTTTAGTTTGAAGGGAAATCGATATATGAAGCCTGTGAAAGATTTAAGGATCTCCTTAGAAAATGTCCACACCATGCTTTACCAGATTAGTAGGATTACTTAGATCTATTATAGATGCTGCTGCTGGCAGATCTTTAATGTTAAAACCCTTTGATGAAGCATACTCGTTAATAGAAGAAATGACTACTAATAATTTTTAATTGCCCTCTGAACGGGTAAATCCTAAGAAAGTATCTAGTAATAGTGAATCTGATGCAACGCCTATTTTAGAATCTCAAATTACTGCTATATCAAAAAAGATTGATCAAATTGGAGTGAACTATTCTCAAATATCACTTGTATTAGAGGAAATTTCACTAGGACAGATAATTGATACTCAATCATCTTATGGAACTTTGAATGCTATTAATCATCAAAATAACAATCCTTATTCTAACTATTACAATCATGGATGGAAAAATCACCCTAATTTTAGTTGGAATAGTTATAACAATTCAATGAACCCCTCAGATAATTTAAAAAATCACGGAAATCCTAATTATTGACCTTATTCTCCTCCTGAATTTAACTTTAACCCTAACCCACAAGTTAAAGAAAATAAATTAACGATGGAAGAGGTAATGTTGAATATGGGAAATCAAATACAAAATCAAGGGGCTACTAAAGGGGCTAAAATCAAGGGGCTACTATTATAAATATTGAAAATCAATTATGACATATTGCTACTGCACTTAGTAACAGACCTTCAAAAAATCTTTCGAGTATAGTGGAAGTTAATCCCAGAGATCAAAATAAAGAACAAATTAAAGCAATTCAGTTACGAAGTGGAAAAGAAGTTGAAATAAGAATCGAAAAAGAAACAAAAGTTGATGATGAGAAGGAAGAGATGGAAAGTGACCATAATAAAAAAGAACAAACATAAGTTCCTATAGAAAAACCAACACCTCCATTTCCTCAACGACTAAAACAGAAGAATAAGGACAAACAATTTACAAAATTTTTAGAAATTCTTAAAAAGTTAACGATAAACATTCCTTTGATTGAGGCTTTGGAACAAATTCCAAGTTATGTGAAATTTATGAAGATATACTAAACAAGAAAAAGAACTTTGTAGATTATGAAACTATTGGACTTAGTGAAGAGTGTAACACTATTATCCAGAAAAGCTTCCTGAAAAGTTAAAAGATCCTGGTAGTTTTACTATACCTTGTGCAATTTGTGAAAAATTTTATGGAAAATACTTATGTGATTTAGGAGTGAGTATCAATCTTATGCCTCTATCAATTTTTAAACATTTAGATTTAGGAGAGATTTCCCCAATTACTGTAACTCTTCAGTTAGCTGATCGATCAATCCTTTATCTTATAGGAGTTATAGAAGTTGTATTAGTAAAAGTGGATAAATTTATTTTCCCTGTTGACTTTATAATATTAGATATAATGGAAGATAAAGAAATTTCTATTGTTTTGGGGAGACCATTTCTTGCAACAGGGAGAGCCAACAGGGAGAGCTGTGAAAGCTGTGAAAGATGTGCAAAAAGGAAAATTAATAATGAGAGTTAATGATCAAGAAGTAAAATTTAATATTGTAAAAGCTATGAAATATCCTACGTTAGAAAAAGACAATGAATGTTTTAGGGTGCAAGTTATGGGTGGAAGTTATTGATTTTCTAAGTAATGAGCAATTTAAGAAAGAGTTTAATGAAAAATTAAAGCTAGAAGAATTTAGTGAAAATGAGGATGAAATAAAAGAAGAAAATTTAGATTATATTCAGGACAAATTTGAAACTTTAGATTTGTTGGAAAATAATAATAAAAATATTATTCCTTCAGGTATTAAACCAACTAAACTTGAACTGAAAGTATTACCTGCTCATTTAAAATACATATTTTTAGGGGATTCATCTACATTGATAGTTATTATATTTTTAGAGTTAATTGAATATCAAGGATAAAAAATAATAGAAATGTTAAAAAGATATAAAAAGGCTTTTGGATGGACTTTAATAGATATTAAAGGAATTAGTCCTTCAATTTGTATGAAAAAAAATTATTAGATGAATAATACAAACCTAAAGCTAATCCTTAGAGGAGATTAAACCCCATAATGAAAGAAGTAGTTAAAAAAAAATTTAAATGGTTAGATGCTAGAATTATTTATCCTATTTCAGACAGTGCTTGAGTAAGCCCAATTCATTGTGTTCCAAAGAAAGGAGGGAAGACCATTGAAGAAAATAAAAAATGAAATAATTCTAATAAGATAAGTTACTGGTTGGTGAATTTATATAGATTATAGAAAATTAAACTTGGCCCCCAGGAAAGATCACTTTCCTTTAACCTTTCTAGATCAAATGTTGGATAGATTGACTAGAAATAAATATTACTATTTCTTAGATGGATATACAAGTTATCATCAAATTCGAATTTCTTGTGAGGATCAAGATAAAACAACATTTATAAGCTTGTATGGAACATTTGCTTTTCGTAGAATGCCTTTTGGACTATGCAATTCATCTACAACATTTCAAAGACGTATGATGTCAATATTCAGTAATTTGATTGAGCATGGAATTGAAGTATGAGCATGGAATTAATTTGATTGAGCATGGAATTGAAGTATTTATGGATGATTTCTATGTATTCGGGACTTCATTTGAATTGTGCTTAAAAAATTTAGAAAATATTCTAGAATTATGTGAAAAAATCAAGCTAGTACTAAATTAGGAAAAATGTCAATTTATGGTTGCAGGAGGAATTGTACTTGGGCATAAAATTTTTGAAAATGGCATGGAAGTAGGTCCTGCGAAAATTTAAGTTATTGAAAAATTACCACCACCGACTATGGTTAAAGGGGTAAGGAGTTTTCTAGGACATGCAGGGTTCTACAGGCGTTATATGAAGAATTTATTAAAAATAACTAAGCCATTCTGCCAACTTTTAGAAAAAGATACGAAGTTTGATTTTAATGAGGAATTCATAAAAGCATTTGAATCATTGAATGAAAAATTAATCACTGCACCTATAATAGTACCACCTAATTGGGAAAAACCATTTGAAATAATCTGTGATGCTAGTGATTATGCTATTAGAGCTATTTTAGAAAAAAGACACAACAAAGTTCTTAAAGTAATATATTATGCTAGTAAAACTCTGCATGATGCACAAATTAACTACACTACTCTTGAAAGAGAGTTATTAGCTATTGCCTATAACTTTGATAAATTTAGACCTTTGATAAATTTAGACCTTACACCTTACTTAATTGAAACTAAATATATAGTGCATACAGATCATTCTGCTATTAAATATTTAATACAAAAGAAGGGTGCTAAACCAAGGTTAATTCGATGGATACTTTTATTACAAGAGTTCCATTTTTCTGTAGTTGATAAAAAGGGTATTGACAATTAAATAGCTGATCATTTGTCTAGACTAGAAAAAGAAATATTAACTAATTTTGTAAATGAAATTATAGAAAATTTCCCTGATGAACAATTATATAGTATTAATGAAATCGATACACCGTGGTATGTCAATATAGTAAATTATATTGTAAGTGATATTCTACCACCAGATATTAAGAGTCAACAATTAAATAAATTTATATATGATTCAAAATTCTATTTCTGAGATGACACATATTTATATAAACAAAGTAAAGAACTAATTATTAGAAGGTGTGTGCCTTATGAAGAAACTCAACAAATAATTGAAAAATGTCATGATTCTGAATTTAGAGGACATTTAGGTTGGAGGAGAACAAATAGAACTGCTTATAAGATTTTGCAAGCTGAATTTTATTGTCCTAATTATTGGCCTATTCTTTTTAGAGATGTTAATGAATATATTAAAACATGCGATCGATGTTAGCAAATAGGAAATATTTCTAGAAGAAATGAAATGCCTCTAAATTACACATTAGAAGTTGAAATTTTTTATGTGTGGGGATTAGATTTTATGTAACCATTTATGCCTTCATTTAGAAGCTTATATACATTACTTGTTGTTGATTATATGTCCAAATGGATTGAAGCTGTTGTTGTACCTAAATGTGATGCTCAGAGTGTTTCTAAATTTTTAGATAAAAACATTTTTACAACATATGGAATGCCAGAGTAATTATTATTGATGGAGTATCCTATTTTAGAAATTAGAGAATCGAAAAATTGATAAAGAAATATGATATTATCCATAAATTCTCAACTGTTTATCATCCTTAGACTAGCGGTCTTGCAGAAAGATCGAATCATGAAATAAAATGAATTTTAGAAAAAGTCTTAAATCCCTATAAATTGGATTGGACTGCTAGATTAGATACTGCATTATGGGCATACAAAACTGCTTATAAGACTCTTATAGGAATGTCCCCATACAGACATATTTTTGTAGAAACATGTCACTTACCAGTAGAATTGGAGCATAAAGCATTTTGGGCTATTAAGGAATTTAATTTTAATAAAAAAGATGCTGGTGAGAAATAATTATTGCAACTCAATGAACTTGAGGAGATTATAAATGAAGCATATGATAATGCAAAAATCTATAAGGAGAAAATGAAAATATGACATGATCGAAAGATTATTAATAACAAGTTTGAACCTGGACAAGAAGTTCTATTATATAATACAATATTGAGATTATTTCCAGGAAAACTAAAATCCAGATGGTTAGGACCATTTAAAGTGATTAAAGTCTATCATTATGGAACTGTTGCTATTAAGGATCATAAAACTGGAAAGATATTTAAAGTTAACGGACATCGATTGAAACATTATTATAAATGACTCATACCCTAAGTTAAAGTAGTTTTAATGTTAAGTCAACCCAACTAAACCAATGGTATGTCGGGCTGACGACGTTAAACCAAGCGTTTTATGGGAGGCAACCCATATATGAATCTATATATCTTTATATTTCTATTTTGTTAATAAATGTGTTTATGTATTACAAAATAATAGTATTCTTAAGCCCTACACTATTTTATATATCATAAATTAAGCAAATATTGGTATTGGAGGAAAATTTGGAATCAAATTGAATAAAGAAATTTCAGACGCAAATTTAGCCTCTAGCACCGACGATGCCCTGATAAATGACCATTGTACCGACAACGCCATCGGGAGCACCGACGATGTACCAAGTATTTTTTGCATGCTGAACGGTTATGGTAGACTTTGGCGGGATTTTGCTGCACAATCACCACCGAGAGGTGTTTTTAAATTCAGAGGTGTTTTTAAATTTTTTAAATTCCTAAAAACTGACTTGGACGTCCAGAAACTTCCTAATTTTGAATTTCATGGCTTCCAATTCTAGAAATACTTCAAGGTATGGAGTTTTCAATAGAATAAAATTTATCAATTTTTATGCACAAAGATTATACGATAAAGTCATCACGAAAAGGAGCCTTATCAAGGAGAGTGGCTTTGTCAATCATTGAGTTAGTAATCTAAGTTCACAGATTATAAAAATCATTGTACAAAGACGTTGGGAAGTTCTGTGCTGAAGTTCTGTGCTACATTACCTTGCTACATTACCTCTACAGTTGTAGTACCCGTAGTAAAAGAGTTTTATGCCAACCTATATGGAATTACCCAAGGAGTTGTCTTCGTTTGAAGTAAGGCTGTACAATTTACTCTGTCTCGGATTAATGATTTGTATATGATAGAAAAACTTTCAATCTATCATTATACAAATTTTATCACGATGAAAGATATGATGCAAGAAGTATAAATTTTATGATCGATGAACATGATAATTGGGAAATCAGAGATGAGGGATACTTTAGTTTCTTTGCGTCAATGCTTAACCCAATTTCAAAACAATGACATTTTTTCATCTCTGCAAAACTACAAACTGCAATGAAGATTAGTAGAGTTACAAGATAAAGTGTCATTCTAAACTATTACATTCAAATGGAAAAACCCATTGACATAGGGCCAATTATTTTCAAATTTGTTATGGGTATTATCATGAATGAGCCAATATATGGACTTAGGCATCCTTCTACAATTTTCCTACATTGCAGTCAATCTCAAGTTCCATATGAAAGTTGGAAAAAAGTTTTACTACTTTGGGAGCCCATGATTCCTATTGATGGAGATTACATATGAAATGGAAATGAAGCATTAGATTGTATTTTGGATCATTCATCACATGCTTCAACACCATTGATGCCACCAATAGTTGGATGTTCAATATCTTTGGAGAAGAGAATGAAGAAAATAAATAGAGAACTTCAGAATATTACAAATGCAATAGGAAATCTTAACTACCTTTTTGATCACCTAGATTAGAGAACAAAAAAGAACTTTGATCATACAGGAACAATTGAAGCAGGATTGGTACAGATGTTCAAGAAAATGGATGGATCGATGAAAATTTGACTGATCAGTTTCCCGTACTGACCCTTCTACAATTTATATGTTCATTTCCAGTCTATGGGAGATATTAAAGGAGGACAAAGTACTGAAGAAGAGGCATATTAATTGAAGGGTTGGACTCTTTACTATTTTAAAATACTTATGTTTTAATGTAATTGTGTGGATTTGATTTACTTTACTTTGCTTTAGAACTTTGATTATGTGTATAGTTTTGTGTCAGCATTTTAGTGTTGTGACTTGATTTCGACGCTGAATTATAAGCTAGTTTGCTTTGAAGATGTCAAAATGTGATTAGAAAAATGTATTTGTAAAAGTGTATTTTCATATATAACAGTTAGTTTGGTGTTGTTTATGAAAATGTTTGTTTGTGAATTATTTTTCGATTAAAATTAATGCTCAAAAAGACTATATAAACTTTGGAGTTAATTGAGAGAAAATTAAAAATTGAAAAAATTAAAATTGTGAATTTTTGGCCTCTAGAGCAACGACACCGGATGGGCGCCAACATCGCCCTCAACCCGAATCGATCCCAACACCTTTAAAATTTGTGATTGACACAATGAAAGGCCATTTTTACCCCTTGAGTCACCTTCAACCTCTTCTTTTTACATAACCTCTGGTTTTTGCATCTTGGGCTTGTTATTACTCGGATTTGAAGCTATTCTAAGGCAAACGAAGTTTGGATTTCATCTTATCAATGTAAGAGCTACACTTTGAACTCAAAAATTTTTATTTTCACCAAGGATTTATCTCACATTGTCGAGATCCAAAATTTTAAGTCTTTTCTTGGAAGATTTTGAGAAAATCCTTTGGTGAAGAACTCTTACTTAGTAGATTTAAGTTTAAAACATTTCAAATTGTGATTTTTGGAATTTTTGGGAATTTATTTGGATTTTATAATACTTTTGTAGATTTATCATGGCACCTAGAATGAGCATAAGAAAAAGAAAAGTGGATTTTGATGATCAAATTTTTGTCAATTACAAGGCGAACATTTGCTTCAATAGTCTAGGAGGAGAAGTTGAGAGAATAATTAATGCTTGGGAATAAGAGAATTTCTGCTACTTTACTGCCGAGGTAATTATTGGCGTAGTGATGGAGTTCTACGGCAATTTCAAGGAGACTTCTGAAGACTTTTTGTTTTTTGGTGGGAAAATGGTGGAGCTTATTCCGAGGAAGATTAATGAATTTTATCAGTTAGAAG